>NW_006775610.1:154137-201523 GCF_000442215.2 Lipotes vexillifer | reverse complement strand
CTGCTGAATGCCACTGCCCTTGGTGATGTGGGCCCTCTGATGTGATGTCACAATGGCTGTGTTCCTCAATATTTTATGATGTGGGTCCTGTGGTGTGAGATCACTCTTGCCTAGTTCCCATTCCCTTGGTGATGTGGGACCTGTGGTGTAAGTTCACAACTGCCGGGTTCCACACCTTTTCATGATGTGGGACGTCTGGTGTGAGTTCACTCCAGCTTGGATATCAAACCCTTGGTGATGTGGTCCCTCTGGTATGAGGTTGTTCCTCCTGGGTACCCCAACCACTTGGTGATGGGGCTCTCTGATATGAGGTTCCAAATGCTGCATTCCTCAACTTTTTATTATATAGGCCCTCTGTTGTGAGGTTACTCCTACCTGGCTCCCATCCCCTTGGTGATGTGGGACCTGTGTTTTGAGGTCTCAACTGCTGGGGTCCTCACCTTATTATGATGTGGTCCACTGTGTGTGAGGTCACTTCTGTCTGGTTCCCATCCCATTGTTGATATAGGCCCTCTGGTGTGAAGTTGATCCTGCTGGGAGCCTCATTCCTTTGGTGATGTGCGCGACCTGGTGTGAGGTAAATCCTGCATGGTTCCCATTTGTTTGGTAATGTTGGCCCTCTGGTGGGTGGTGTATACTACTGGGTTCCTCATCCACTTGGTGATGTGGGCTCTCATTTTTGAGGTTACCACTGCTGGGTTCTTTACATTTTTATGATGTGGGCCCGCTGTTGTGAGGTCATATCTGCCTGCTTCCCAACACCTTGGTGATTTGGGCCTGCTGGTGTGCATGGATCCTTCTGGGTGCCTCATCCCCTTCTTATGTGGGCCCTCAGGTTTGAGGTCACATGTGCTGGGCTCCTTACCTTTTTATAATTTGGCCCCTCTGGGTTGGAGCCAGTCCTGCCTGGTACCCTTCCCCATGGTGATATGAGGCCTCTGGTGTGAGGTGGATTCTGATGGGTGCTTCATCCCCTTAGTGATGTGGACCCCCTTGTGTAAGGTCCCAGCTGCTGTTTTCCTCACATTTTTATAATGTGGGCCCTCTGCTGTGAGGTCACTACTTGCTCATTCCCATCTCCTTGTTGATGTGGGCCCTCTGGGGAGAGATAGATCCTGCTGGGTTCCTCAACGTTTTCTGATGTGGGCCCTCTGGTGTAAGGTGGAACCTGCTGGGAGCCTCACCGCCTTGGTGATGAGGGCCTTCTGGTGTAAGGTAACAACTGCTTGGATCCCCACCTTTTATGCTGTGGGCCATTTGGTGTGAGGTGACTGCTGCCTGGATACCATACCCTTGGTGATGTGGAACCTCTGGTGTAAGGTCCCAAGTGTTGTTTTCCTCACATTTTTATGATGTGGACCTGTGGTGTAAGGTCACAATTTCTGGGTTCCTCACCTTTTTTTGATGTGGGCCCTCTGGTTTGTGGTGGATCCTGCTGGTTGCCTCATATTCTTGTTGATGTGGTCACTCAATTTTGAGGTCAGAACTGCTAGGTTCCTTACCTTTTTATGAGGTTGCCCCGCTGCTGTGAAGTCATTCAACACTTTGGAGAGATAGGCACACTGGTGTGCGTGGATTCTTCTGGGAGCCTCATCCCCTTTGAGATGAGGGCCCACTGGTTTGAAGTCCGATGTGCTGGATTCCTCAACTTTTAATGATGTGGGCCCTCTGGTGTGGGTTGGAACTTGTTGGTTGCCTCATCCCCTTGGTGATGTGGGCCCTCTTCTGTAAGGTGCCAACTGCTGGTTTTCTCACATTTTTCTGATGTGGGCCCTCTACTGTGAGGTCACTCCTGCCTGATTCCCATCCCCTTGGTGATGTGGGCCCTCTGGTGAGAGATTGATCCTGCTGGGTTCCTCACCATTTTGTGATGTGGGTCTTTTGGTGTTCAGTTTAACCTGCTGGGAGCCTCATCCCCTTGGTGATTAAGGCACACTTGTGTAAGTTCACAACTGCTGGGATCCTCACATTTTATGATGTGGGCCATCTGATGTGAGGTGACTGCTGCGTGGATCCCATTCCCTTGGTGATGTGCACCTTCCAGTTTCAGATGTTACCTACTTCTTTGCTCAAATTTATTATGTTTCCCGTCTGGCGTGACGTCACTGATGCCTGGTTCCCATCCCTTTGGTGAGGTGGGCCCTCTGGTGTTAGATGGATCCTGCTGGGTTCCTCACAGTTTTTTGATGTGGGCCCTCTGGTTTGAGGTGGATCCTGCTGGTTGCCTCATCGTCTTTGTGATGTTGGCCCTAATTTTTGAGGTAACATCTCCTGGGTTCCTTACCTTCTTATGATGTGGGCCCACTGTTGTGAGGTCACACTTGCCATCTACCTCATCCCCATGGTGATGTGGGTTCTCTGGTGTGAGGTGGATCCTGATGGGTGCCTCATCACCTTGGTTATGTGGGCCCTCTTGTTTAAGTTCCCAAATGCTAGTTTCCTCACATTTTTATGATGTGGGCCTTCTGGTGTGAGGTCACTCCTGCCTGGTTCCAATGCCCTGGGTGATGTGGGACCTCTGGTGAGAGTTTGATCCTGCTGGGTTCCTCACTTTTTGTGATGTTGGCCCTCTGGTGTGAGGTCACTCCTGCCTGGTAACCATCCCCTTGGTGATGGGGCTCTCTGGTGTGAGGTTCCAACTGAGGGATTCCTCCCATTTTATTATAAGGGCCGTCTCTTGTGAGGTTACTCCTATCTGGTTCCCATGCACTTGGTGATGTGGGACCTGTGTTGTGAGGTCTCAACAGCTGGGTTCTTCACCTTATCATGATGTCGGATCTGGTGTGAGGTGACACCTACCTGGTTCATATACCCTTGTAGATGTCTGCCTTCTGGTGTGAAGTGGATACTGCTGGGATCCTCAGTCCTTTGGTGATGTGTGCCTTCTGGTTGGAGGTCTCTCCTGCATGGTTCCCATGAGTTAGGTGATGTAAGCCCTCTGGTGGGAGGTGTTTCCTGCTGGGTGACCCTTGCCCTTGGTGTTGTAGGCCCTCTGGTGTGATATCACAACTGCTGTGTTCCTCAGTATTTTATTATGTGGGTCCTGTGGTGTGAGGTCATTCCTGCCTGCTTCCCAAAACTTTGATGATTTAGGCCTGCTGGTGTGCGTGGATCCTTCTGGGTGCCTCATACTCTTATTGATGTGGGTCCTCTGATTTGACGCCACATGTGCTGGGCTCCTCACCTTTTTATGATGTGGGCCCTCTGTTGTGAAGTCACTCCTTCCTGGTACCCATCCCCATGGTGATATGGGCCCTCTCGTGTGAAGTGGATCCTGATGGGTGCCTCATCCCATTGGTGATGTGGGCCCTCTTGTGTAAGTTCCCAACTGCTTGTTTCCTCACATTTTTATGAAGTGGGCCTTCTGGTGTGAACTCACTCCTGCCTGGTACCCATCCCCATGGTGATGTGGGCCCTCTCGTGTGAGGTGGATCCTGATGGGTTCCTCATCCCTTTGGTGATGTGGACCCCCTTGTTGAAGGTCCCAGCTGCTGGTTTCCTCACATTTTTATGATGTGGGCCCTCTGCTTTGAGGTCACTACTTGCTCGTTCCCATCACCTTGTTGATGTGGGCCCTCTGGTGACAGCTTGATTCTGCTGGGTTCCTCAACTTTTTCTGATATGGGCCCTCTGGTGTAAGGTGGAACCTGCTGGGAGCCTCATCGCCTTGGTGATGAGGGCCCTCTGGTGTAAGGTCACAATTGCTTGGACCCTCACCTTTTATGATGTGGGCCATTTGTTGTGAGGTGACTGCTGCCTGGATCCCACACCCTTGGTGATGTGGGACCTCTGGTGTAAGGTCCCAAGTGCTGTTTTCCTCACATTTTTATGATGTGGACCTGTGGGGCAAGGTCACAACTTCTGGGTTCACCACCATTTTTTGATGTGGGCCCTCTGGTTTGTGGTGGATCCTGATAGTTTTCTCATATTCTTGTTGATGTGTTCCCTCAATTTTGAGGTCAGAACTGCTGGGTTCCTTATATTTTTGTTATGTTGCCCCTCTGGTGTGAAGTCATTCCTGCCTGCTTCCCAACACTTTGGTGAGATAGGCACAATGGTGTGCATGGATCCTTTTGGGAGCCTCATCCCCTTGGAGATCTGGGCCCACTGGTTTGAAATCCGATGTGCTAGGTTCCTCAACTTTTAATGATGTGGGCTGTCTGTTGTGAGTTTGATATTGTTGGTTGCCTCATCTCCTTGGTGATGTGGGCCCCCTGGTGTGAGATGGATCCTGATGTGTGCCTCATCCCTTTGGTGATGTGGGCCCTCTTGTGTAAAATCCCAACTGCTGGTTTCATCACATTTTTATGATGTGGGCCCTCTAGAGTGAGGTCACTCCTGCTTGGTTCCCATCCCCTTGTTGATATGGGCCCTCTGGTGTGAAGTGGATCCTGCTGGGAGCCTCATTCTTTTTGTCATGTGAGCCATCTTGTGTGAGGTCAATCCTGCACGGTTCCCACTAGTTTGGTGATGTGAGCCCTCTGGTGGGTGGTGTATACTGCTGGGTTTCTAATCCCCTTGGTCATGGTGGCCCTCTGGTGTGAGGTCAACACTGCTGTTTCTCTATTTTATGATGTGGGTCCTGTTGTGTGAGGTCACTCCTGCCTAGTTCCCATCCCTTTGGTGATGTGGGACCTGTGGTGTAAGGTCACAACTTCTAGGTTCCTCACCTTGTTTGATGTTGGCCCTCTGGTTTGAGGTGGATCCTGCTGGTTGCCTCATCCACTTGGTGATTTATGCCCTCATTTTTGAGGTGACAACTGCTTGGTTCCTTAACTTTTTATGATGTGGGCTCGCTGGTGTGAGGTCATTCCTGCCTGCTTCCCAACACCTTGGTGATTTGGGCCCCCGGGTGTGCGTGGATCATTCTGGGTGCCTCATCTCCTTGTTGATGTGGGCTCTCTGCTTTGAGGACACATGTGCTAGGTTCCTCACCTTTTTATGGTTTGGCCCTTCTGGTGTGAAGTCACTCCTGCCTGGTAACCATCCCCATTGTGATGTGGGCCCTCTGGTGTGAGGTGGATCCTGATCAGTGCCTCATCCGCTTGGTGAAGTAGGCCCTCTTGTGTAAGGTCCCAACTGCTGGTTTTCTCACATTTTTATGATGTGGGCCCTCTGGTGTGAGGTCACTATTTGCCTGTTCCCATCCCCTTGGTGATGTGGGCCCTCTGGTGGGAGATTCATCCTGCTGGGTTCCTCATCTTTTTCTGATGTGAGCCCTCTGGTGTTAGGTGGAACCTGCTGGGAGCCTCATCGCCTTGATGATAAGGGCCCTCTGGTGTAAGTTCACAACTGCTTGGATCCTCACCTTTTATGATGTTGGCCGTTTGGTGTGAGGTGACTGCTGCCTGGATCCCTACCCCTTGGTGATGTGGGACCTCTGGTGTAAGGTCCCAACTGCTGTTTTCCTCACATTTTTATGATGTGGACCTGTGGTGTAAGGTCACAACTTCTGGATTCCTCACATTTTTTGATGTGGGCCCTCTGGTTTGAGGTGGATCCTGCTGGTTGCCTCATCTTCCTGGTGATGTGGGGCCTCAGTTTTGAGGTCACAACTGCTGGGATCCTTACCTTTTTATGATGTAGGCCTGCTGGTGTGAGGTAATTACTGCCTGCTTCCCAACACCTTGGTGATTTGGGCACACTGGTGTGTGTGGATCTTTCTGATACCCTCATGCCCTTCGAGATCTGGGCCCACTGGTTTGAAGTTCCTTGTGATTGTTTCCTCAACTTTTAATGATGTGGGCCCTCTGGTGTGAGGTGGATCCTGTTGTTTACCTCATACCCTTGGTGATGTGGGCCCTCCGGTGTGAGGTGGATCCAGATGGGTGCCTCATCCTCTTGGTGATGTGGGCACTCTGGTGAGAGATTGATCCTGTTGGATATCTCACCATTTTGTGATGTGGGCCCTTTGGTGTTCAGTTTAACCTGCTGGGAGCCTCATCCCCTTGGTGATGAGGGCCCACTTGTGTAAGGTCACAAATTCTGGGATCCTCACATTTTATGATGTGAACCATATAGTGTGAGGTGACTTCTGCCTGGATCCCATACCCTTGGTGATGTGTGCCTTCCAGTTTCAGGTGTTACCTACTCCTTTGCTCAAATTTATTATGTTTCCCGTCTGGTGTGGGGTAACTGATGCCTGGTTCCCATTCATTTGGTGAGGTGTACCCTCTGGTGTTAGATGGATCCTGCTGGGTTCTCACAGTTTTTTGATGTGGGCCCTCTGGTTTGAGGTGGATCCTGCTGGTTGCCTCATCGTCTTTGTGATGTTGGCCCTCATATTTGAGATAACATCTCCTGGGTTCCTTACATTCTTATGATGTGTCTCTGCTGTTGTGAGTTCACACTTGCCATCTACCTCATCCCCATGATGATGTGGGCCCTCTGGTGTTTGGTGTATCCTGATGCATGCCTCATCACCTTGGTTATGTGGGCCCTCTTATGTAAGTTCCCAGCTGCTAGTTTCCTCACATTTTTATGATGTGTGCCTTCTGGTGTGAGGTCACTCCTGCCTGATCCCAATGCCCTGGGTGATGAGGGGTCTCTGGTGGGAGTTTGATCCTGCTGGGTTCCTCACTTTTTGTGATGTTGGCCCTCTGGTGTGAGGTCACTCCTGCCTGGTAACCATCCCCTTGGTGATGGGGCTCTCTGGTGTGAAGTTCCAACTAAGGGTTTCCTCACGTTTTATTATATGGGCCCTCTGTTGTGAGGTTCCTCCTACCTGGTTCCCATGCACTTGGTGATGTGGGACCTGTGTTGTGAGGTCCCAACTGCTTGTTTCTTCACCTTATTATGATGGTGGATCTGGTGTGAGGTCACACTTGCCTTGTTCATATACCTTTTTTGATGTGGGTCCTCTGGTGTGAAGTGGATTCTTCTGGGATCCTCAGTCCTTCGGTGATGTGTGCCTTCTTGTTGGAGGTCTCTCCTGCATGATTCCCATGAGTTAGGTGATGTGAGCCCTCTGGTGGGAGGTGTTTCCTGCTGGGTGTCCCTTGCCCTTAGTGATGTGGGCCCTCTTGTGTGATGTCACAACTGCTGTGTTCGTCAATATTTTATGATGTGGGTCCTGTGGTGTGAGGTCACTCCTGCCTAGTTTCCATTCCCTTGGTGATGTGGGACCTGTGGTGTAAGTTCACAACTGCTGGGTTCTTCACCTTTTCATGATGTGGGACGTCTGTTGTGAGTTCACTCCAGGTTGGTTCTCATGCGCTTGTTGATGTGGTGCTCTGCTGTGAGGTTGTTCCTGCTGGGTGCCCCAACCACTTGGTGATGGGGCTCTCTGATATGAGGTTCCAAATGCTGGTTTCCTGACCTTCTTATTATATGGGCCCTCTGTTGTGAGGTTACTCCTGCCTGGTTCCCATCCCCTTGTTGATGTGGAACCTGTGTTCTGAGGTCCCAAGTACTGGGGTCCTCACCGTCGTATGATGTGGTCCATTGTGTGTGAGGTCACTTTTGCCTAGATCCCATTCCCTGGGTGATGTGGGACGTGTGATGTAAGGTCACAACTTCTGTGTTCCTCACCTTTTTTGATGTGGGTCCTCTGGATTGAGGTGGATCCTGCTGGTTGCCTCACCCACTTGGTGATGTGGGCCCTCATTTTTGAGGTCACAACTGCTTGGTTCCTTACCTTTTTATGATGTGGACCCGCTGGTGTGAGGTCATTCCTGCCTGCTTCCCCAAACTTTGGTGATTTGGGCCTCCTGGTGTGCATGGATCCTTCTGTGTGCCTCATCCTTTTATTGATGTGGGCTGTCTGATTTAAGGTCACATGTGCTGGGTTCCTCACCTTTTTATGATGTGGGGCCTCTGTTGTGAAGTCACTCCTTCCTGGTACCCATCCCCATGGTGATATGGGCCCTCTCGTGTGAGGTGGATCCTGATGGGTGCCTCATCCCCTTGGTTATGTGGGCCCCCTTGTGTATGCTCCCAACTGCATGTTTCCTCACATTTTTATGATGTGGGCCTTCTGGTGTGGGGTCACTCCTGCCTGGTTCCCATGCCCTGGGTGATGTGGGCCCTCTGGTGAGAGTTTGATCCTGCTGGGTTCCTTACGTTTTGTGATGTTGGCCCTCTGGTGTAAGGTCACTCCAGCCTGGTACCCGTCCCCTTTGGTGATGGGGCTCTCTGGTGTGAGGTTACCACTGAGGGATTCCTCACCTTTTATTATATGGGCCGTCTGTTGTGACGTTACTCCTATGTGTTTCCCATTCCCTTGGTGATGTGGGACCTCTGTTTTGAGGTCCCAACTCCTGGGTTCCTCACTTTATTATGATGTGGTCCATTGTGTCTGAGGTCACTTCTGCCTGGTTCCCATCTCATTGTTGATGTTGGCTCTCTGGTGTGGAATGGATCCTGCTGGGAGGCTCATTCCTTTGGTTATGTGCGCCATCTTGTGTGAGGTCACACCTGCATCGTTTCCATTAGTTTGGTGATGTGGACCCTCTGGTGGTTGGTGTATACTCTTGGGTTCCTCATCCCCTTGGTGATGTGGGCCCTCTAGTGTGATGTCAACACTGCTGTGTTCCTCAATGTTTTATGATGTGGGTCCTGTTGTGTGAGGTCACTCCTGCCTATTTCCCATCTCCTTGGTGATGTGGGACATGTGATGTAAAGTCAGAACTTCTGGATTCCTCACCTTTCCATGATGTTGGCTCTCTGGTTTGAGGTGGATCCTGCTAGTTACCTCATCCATTTGGTGGTGTGGGCCCTCATTTTTGAGGTCACAGCTGCTGGCTTCCTTACCTTTTTATGATGTGCGTCCGCTCGTGTGAGGTCATTCCTGCCTGCTTCCCAACACCTTGGTGATTTGGGTCCGCTGCTCTGTGTGGATCATTTGGGTGCCTGATCCCCTTGTTTATGTGGGCCCTCTGGTTTGAGGTCACATGTGCTGGGTTCCTCACCTTTTTATCATGTGGGCCCTCTGATGTGATGTCACTCCTACCTGCTACACATCCACATGGTGATGTGGGCCCTCTTGTGTGAGGTGCATCCTGACGGGTGCCTCATCCCCTTGGTGGTGTGGGCCCTCTTTTGAAAGGTCCCAACTGCTGGTTTCCTCACATTTTTATGATGTGAGCTCTCTGGTGTGTGGTCACTACTTGCTCGTTCCCATCTCCTTGGTGATGTGTGCCCTCTGATGAGAGATTGATCCTCCTGGGTTCCTCACTTTTTTCTGATGTGGGCCCTGTTGTGTTAGGTGGAACCTGCTGGAAACCTCAATGTCATGGTGATGAGGGCCCTCTGGTGTAAGGTCACAACTGCTGGAACCTCACCTTTTATGATGTGGGCCGTCTGATGTGAGGTGACTGTGGTCTGGATCCCATCCCCTTGGTGATGTGGGACTTCTTTTGTAAGGTCCCAACTGCATTTTCCTCACGTTTCTATGATGTGGACCTGTGGTGTAAGGTCACAACTTCTGGGATCCTCCACTGTTTTTGATCTGGGCCCTCTGGTTTGAGGTGGATGCTGCTGGTTGCCTCATATTCTTGGTGATGTGGGCACTCAATGTTGAGGTCACATCTGCTGGGATCCTTACCTTTTTATGATGTAGACCAGCTGGTGTGAGGTCATTCCTCCCTGCTTCCCAACACCTTGGTGATTTGGGCCCACTGGTGTGCGTGGATCCCTCTGGGAGCCTCAACCCCTTGGAGATCTGGGCCCACTGGTTTGAAGTCCCATGGGCTTGGTTCCTCAACTTTTAATGATGTGGGCCCTCTGGTGTGAGGTGTGTCCTGTAGGTTGCCTCATCCCCTTGGTGATGTGGGCCCTCTTGTGTAAGTTCCCAACTGCTAGTTTCCTCACATTTTTATAATGTGGTCCCTCTAGTGTGAGGTCACTACTCCTTGGTTCCCATCCCCTTGGAGATGTGGGCCCTCTGGTGAGAGATTGATCCTGCTGGGTTCCTCATCTTTTTGTGATGTGGGCCCTCTGGTGTTAGGTTTAACCTGGTGGGAGCCTCACCCCCTTGGTGATGAAGGCCTACTGGTGTAAGGTCACAACTTCTGTGATCCCCATATTTTATGATGTGGGCCATCTGGTGAGACGTGACTTATGCCTGGATCCTATTCCCTTCGTGACGTGTGCCTTCCAGTGTCAAGTGTTACCTACTCCTTTCCTCAAACTTATGATGTGGACCCTCTGGTGTGAGGTAACTGATTCCTGGTTCCCAACCCTTTGGTGAGGTGGGCTCTCTGGTGTTAGATGGATCCTGCTGGGTTCGTCAGAGCTTTTTGATGTGGGCCCTCTGGTTTGAGGTGGATCCTGCTGGTTGCCTCATCGTCTTCGTGATGTTGGCCCTCATATTTGAGGTAACAATTCCTGGGTCCCTTACCTTCTTATGATGTGGGTCCGGTGGTGTGAGATCATACTTGTCTTGTACCCATCCACATGGTGAATTGGGCCCTCTGGTGTGAGGTGGATCCTGATGGGTTCCTCATCGTTTTGGTGATATGGGCCCTCTTTGTAAATTCCCAACTGCTACTATCCTCACATTTTTATGATGTGGGCCTTCTGGTGTGAGGTCACTCCTGCCTGTATCTCATCCCCTGGGTGATGTGAGCCTTCTGTTGGGAGTTTGATCCTGCTGGGTTCTTCACTTTTTGTGATATTGGCCCTCTGGTGTAAGGTCACTACTGCGTGGTACTCATCCCCTTGGTGACCGGGCTCTCTGGTGTGAGGTTTTTCTTGCTAGGGGCCCCAAACACTTGGTGATGGAGCTCTCTGGTGTGAGGTTCCAAATGCTGACTTCCTCAACTTTTTATTATATGGGCCTTCTGTTGTGAAGTTACTCCTGCCTTAATCCGATCCCCTTGTTGATGTGGGACCTGTGTTTTGAGGTCCCAACTGCTGGGTTCCTCACCTTATTTTGATGTGGTCCATTGTGTGTGAGGTCACTTTTGCCTGGTTCCCATCCCCTTGTTGATGTGGGTGCTCTGGTGTGAAGCAAATCTTCCTGGGGACCTCATTCCTATGGTGATGTGCACCATCTGGTGTGAGGTCAATCCTTCATGTTTCCCATTAGTTTGTTGATGTAGCCCCTCTGGTGTGACGTGGAACCTGACGCATGCCTCATCCCCTTGGTGATGTGGCCCCTCTTGTGTAAGGTTCCCTATTGTGAGGTCACTCCTGCCTGGTTCCCATCCCCTTGGTTATGTGGGCCCTCTGGTGAGAGATTGATCCTTCTTGGTTCCTCAGCTTTTTGTGATGTGGGCCCTTTGGTGTTAGGTTTAACCTGCTGGGAGCCTCATCCCCCTGGTGATGAGGGCTCACTGGTGTAAGGTCACAATTGCTGTGGTCCTCACATCTTATGATGTGGGCCATCTGGTGTGAGGTGACTGCTGCCTGGATCCCATTCCCTTTGTGATATGCACCTTCCAGTGTCAGGTGATACCTACTCCTTTCCTCAAATTTATGATGTGGGCCCTCTGGTGTGAGGTAACTGATGCCTGGTTCCCATCCCTTTAGTGAGGTGGGTCCTGTGTTGTGAGGTGGATCCTGATTGGGGCCACATCCCCTTGGTTATGTGGGACTCTTGTGTAAGTTCCGAACTGCTAGTTTCCTCACATTTTTATGATGTGGGTCTTCTGGTGTGAGGTCACTCCTGCCTGGTTCCAATGCCCTGGGTGATGTGGGACCTCTGGTGAGAGTTTGATCCTGCTGGGTTCCTCACTTTTTGTGATGTTGGCCCTCTGGTGTGAGGTCACTCCTGCCTGGTAACCATCCCCTTGGTGATGGGGCTCTCTGGTGTGAGGTTCCAACTGAGGGATTCCTCACATTTTATTATAAGGGCCGTCTGTTGTGTGGCTACTCCTACCTGGTTCCCATGCACTTGGTGATGTGGGACCTGTCTTCTGAGGTCCCAACTGCTGAGTTACTCACCGTAGTATGATGTGGTCCATTGTGTGTGAGGTCACTTCTGCCTGGTTCCCATCCCCTTGTTGATGTGGGCCCTCAGGTGTGAAGTGGATCATTCTGGGAGCCTCATTCCATTGGTGGCATGTGCCATCACGTGTGAGCTTAATCCTGCACGGTTAGTTTGGTGATGTGGGCCCTCTGGTGGGTGGTGTATACTGCTGGGCTCCTCATCCACTTGATGATATGGGCTCTCTGGTGTGACGTCAACCCTGCTGTGTTTCTCAATATTTTATGATGTGCGTCCTGTGGTTTGAGGTCTCTCCTGCCTAGTTCCCATCCCCTTTGTAATGAGGGACATGTGGTGTAAGGTCACAACTTTTGGGTTCCTCAGCTTTTTTTGATGTGGGCACTCTGGTTTGAGGTGGATCCTGACAGTTGCCCCATCCACTTAGTGATGTGGGCCCTCATTTTTGAGGTCACAACTGCTGGGTTCCTTACCTTTATATGATGTGGGCTCGCCAGTGTGTGGTCATTCCTGCCTGCTTCCCAATGCCTTGGTGTTTTGGGCCTGCTTGTGTGTGTGGGTCCTTTTGGGTGCCTCACCCCCTTGTTGATGTGGGCTCTCTGGTTTGCAGTCACATGTACTGGGTTCCTCACCTTTTTATGTTGTGGGCCCTCTGTTGTGAAGTGGATTCTGCTGGCCGCCTCATTCCTTTGGTGATGTGGGTCCTCCGGTGGAATGTCACAACTGCTGTGTTCCTCAATATTTTATGACGTGGGTCCTGTGGTGTGAGGTCACTCCTGCCTAGTTCCCATCCCCTTTGTGATGTGGGCCCTCTGGTGGGAGATTGATCCTGCTGGGTTCCTCAACTTTTTGTGATGTGGGCCCTCTGGTGTTAGGTTTAACCTGCTGGGAACCTCATCCCTTTGGTGTTGAGGGCCCACTGGTGTAAGGTCACGACTGATGGGATCCTCACATTTTATGATGTTGGCCATCTGGTGTGAGGTGACTGCTGCCTGGATCCCATTCCCTTCATGATGTGTGCCTTCCACTGTCAGGTGTTACCTACTCCTTTCCTCAAATTTATGATGTGGACCCTCTGGTGTGTGGTAACTGATGCCTGGTTCCCATCCTTTTGGTGAGGTGGGCCCTCTGGTGTTAGATAGATCCTGCTGGGTTCCTCAGAGTTCTTTGATGTTGGCCCTCTGGTTTCCTGCTGGTTGCCTCATCGTCTTCGTGATGTTGGCCCTAATTTTCGAGGTAACAATTCCTGGGTTCCTTACCTTCTTATGATGTGGGCCCGCTGGTGTGAGGTCACACTTTCCTTGTACTCATCCCCATGGTGATTTGGGCCGACTGGTGTGCGTGGATCATTCTGGGAGCCTCATCAGCTTGGAGATCTGGGCCCACTGGTTTGAAGTCCCATGTGCTGGGTTCTTCAACTTTTAATGATGTGATCCCTCTGTTGTGAGGTGGATCCTGTTGGTTGCCTCATCCCCTTGGTGGTGTGGGCCCTGTGGTGTGAGGTGTATCCTGATGGGTGCCTCATCCACTTGGTGATGTGGGCCCTCTTGTGTAAGGTCCCATGGCTGGTTTCCTCACATTTTTATGATGTGTGCCCTCTAGTGTGAGGTCACTCATTCCTGGTTCCCATCCCCTGGGTGATGTGGACACTCTGGTGATAGTTTCACCCTGCTGAGTTCCTCAATTTTTGTGACGTTGGCCCTCTAGTTTGAGGTCACTCCTGCCTGGGACCCATCCCCTTGGTGATGGGGCTCTCTGGTGTGAGGTTCCAACTGAGCGATTCCCCAACTTTTTATTTTATGGGCCCTCTGTTGTGAGGTTACTCTTACCTGGTTCCCCTCCCCTTGGTGATGTGGAACCTGTGTTGTCAGGTCCAAACTGCTGGGTTCTTCACCTTATTACAATGTGGCCATCAGGTGTGAGTTCACACCTGCCTGGTTCCCATACCCTTGTTGATGTTGGCCCTCTGGTGTGAAATGGATTCTTCTGGGAGCTTCATTCCTTTGGTGATGTGCGCCTTCTGGTGGGAGGTCTCTGCTGCATGGTTCCCATGAGTTTGGTGATGTGAGCTCTCTTGTGGGAGGTTTTTTCTGCTGGATGCCATTTGCCCTTGGTGATGTGGGCCCTCTGGTGTGATGTCACAACTCCTGTGTTCCTCAATATTTTATGATGTGGGTCATGTGGTATGAGGTCACTCCTGCCTAGTTCCCATTCCCTTGGTGATGTGGGACCTGTAGTGTAAGTTCACAACTGCTGGGTTTCTCACCTTTTCATGATGTGGGTCGTCTGGTGTGAGTTCACTCCTTCTTAGTTCTCATAACCTTGGTGATGTGCGCACTCTGGTGTCAGGTTGTTCCTGCTGGGTGCCCCAACCACTTGGTGATGGGGATCTCTGTTATGACATTCCAAATGCTGGATTCCTCACCTTTTTATTAAATGGGCCCACTGTTGTGAGGTTACTCCTGCCTGGTTCCCATCAACTTGGTGATGTGCGACCTGTGTTGTGAAGTCCACTCCCTCACCTCAAGTGTCTCCCCTCCCCTCCTTCACCTCGCTCACATCACTTCTCTCACCTCACCTCCCTCACATCACATCCCTCACCTCACCAACCTCACCTCTCTCACCTCACCTCCCAAAACTCACCTCACCTCGCTCACCTCACCTCACCTCCGTAACCTCACCTCCCTCACTTCCCTCACTTCACCTCCCTTACCTCACATCACCTCCCTCACCTCTCTTCCATCATCTCCCACACATCTCCTCACCTCCCTAACCTCACCTCACTTCCCTCACTTTACCTCCCTCACCTCCGTCACCTCACCACCCTCACCTCCCTCACCTCACCTCCCACACGTCACCTCACCTTCCTCACCTCACCTCACCTCCATCAAATCACCTCCCTCACCTCACCTACCTCACCTCCCTCACCTCACCTCACCTCACCTCACCTCCGTCACCTCTGTTACCTCACCTCCCTCACCTCCCTCACTTCCCTCACATCAACACCCTCACCTCACCTCCCTCACCTCCCTCACCTCACTTCCCACAACTCACTTCCCTCACCTCCCTCCACTCACATTTCTCACATCCTTCACCTCCCCTCCCTCACCTCCCTCCCCTCACGTCCTTAACCTCACATCCATCACCTCCCTCACGTCATCTCCCTCACCTCAGCTTACCACCCTCATCTCCCTCCACTCACATCCTTCACTTCCCTCAACTCACCTCCTTCACCTCTCTCATCCCAACTCTCCCACCTCACCTCTCTCTCCCCCACCTCTCTCTCCTCCCTCACCTCAACTCACCTCCCTCACCTTCATCAGCTCACTGACCTCCACTCTCCTTACTCTCCTTACTCTCCTTACTCACCTCCCTCACCTCACTTCCCTCACCTCTCTCACCTCACCTTCCTTACTTCCCTCATCTCATTTCCCTCAACTCCCTCACCTCATCTCCCTTACTTACCTCACCTCACCTCCCTCACATCACCTCCCTCACCTCCGTCACCTCACCTCCCTCACCTCACCTCCCTACCCTCACCTAAATTCCCTGCCCTCCCCTACTTCACTTCCCTCACCTCACCTCCCTCACCTCTCTCACCTCCTCTCCTCACTCACCTCACCTCACCTCCCTCACCTCACCACCCTCACCTCACTTCCCAAAACTCACCTCACCTCCCTCACCTCACCTCACCTCCATAAACTCACTTCCCTCACTTCTCTCACCTCACCACCCTCACCTCACCTCCCTCACCTCCCACAACTCACCTCCCTAACCTCACCTCCCTCACCTCTGTCACATCACCTCACTCACCTCACATCCCTCACATCCCTCACCTCAGCTCCCTCACCTCACTTCTCCCTCACCTCACCTCACCTCCCTCACCTCCCATACGTCATGACACTCACCTCACCTCCCTCACCTCACCTCACCACCCTTACATTACCTCACCTCCCTCACCTCAACTCACCTCCCTCACCTCTACTCCATCACCTCCCACACCTCTCCACACCTCCCAAAGCTCACCTCACCTCACCTGCCTCACCACACCTCCCTCTCCTCATCTCACCTCCCTCACATCACCTCCCTCACATCACCTCACCTCGCTCACCTCACCTCACCTCCCTCACCTCGCACAACTCTCCTCCCCTCCCTAAACTCACCTCACCTCTCTCACCTCACCATTCTCACCTTATCTCCCTCACCTCACCTCCCTCTCCTAACCTCACCTACCTCACCTCACCTCCCTCACATCACCTACCTCACCTCACCTCTCTTCCCTCACCTCTCCCCATTTCCCTCGCCTCACCTCCCTCACCTTGCTAACATCACCTCCATCACTTTCCCCAGCTCACCTCCCTCACCTTCCTCACTTCACTTCCCTCACCTAACGTCCCTCACCTCACCTCACATAAACTCCTTCTCCTCTCCTCCCTCACCTCCCTCCACTCACCTCCCTCACCTCCTTCACTTCACCACCTTCACCATTCTAACCTCACCTCCCTCACCTCCCTCACTTCATTTTCCTCACTTCCTTCACCTCACCTCAACTCACTCATATCACATAAACTCGCTAAACTCACCTCACCTCCCTCACCTTACCTTCCACACTTCCCTCACCTCACCTCCCTCACCTCCCTCACCTCACCTCCCACACCTCACCTCACCTTCCTCACCTCACCTCCATCAAATCACCTCCCTCACCTATCTCACCTCATCTCCCTCACCTCCATTACCTCACCTCCCTCGCCTCCCTCACTTCCCTCACCTCATTACCCTCACCTCACATCCCTCACCTCCCACAACTTGCCTCCATAATTTCTCTCACCTCACCTCTCTCACCTCACCTCACGTCCCTCTCCTCACCTCACATCCCTCACTTCACCTCCTTCTTCTCCCTCCAATCACATCCCTCACTTCCCTGAGCTCACCTCCATCACCTCACCTCACCTACCTCACATACCTCACCTCACTTCCCGCACTATATCTCACCTCCTTAACCTCACCTCACCTCACCTCCCTCACCTCCCTCACCTCATCTCCCTCACCTCACCTCCCTCACCTCCCTCACCTCATCTCCCTCACCTCACCTCCCTCACCATCCTCACCTCACTTCCCTCACCTCACCTCACCTCACTATACCTCCCTTGCCTCACCTCCCTCTCCTCACCCCACCTGTCTCACTTCACCTCACCTCCCTCACCACACCTCCCTCTTCTCACCTCCCTCCCTCACTCACCTCAACTCCCTCCCTTCCTAACCTTCCTCACCTCACCTCCCTCACCTCACCTCACCACCCTCACATCACCTCAACTCCCTCACCTCACATCACCTCCACCACCTCACCACCCTCATCTCCCTAACTTCACCTCACTTCCCTCATCTTACCTCCCTCACCTCACAGATCTCACCTTTCTCACCTCACTTCCCACACATCAACTCACCTCCCTCACCTCACCTCACCTCTGTCACCTCACCACCCTCACCTCCCTCACCTCACCACCCTCACCACCCTCACCTCACCTCAATCCCTTCCCTCACCTCACCTGTCCTTCCTCACATCACTTCACTTACCTTACCTCACCTCACCTCTCTTATCTCAACTCCAACACCTCCCACACTTCTCCTCACCCCCATAACCTCACCTCACCTCCCTCACTTCACCTCAACTCACTCATATCAACTCAAATCCCTAACCTCACCTCACCTCCCTCACCTTACATCCCACACTTCCCTCACCTCACCTCCCTCACCTCGCTCACCTCACGTCCCACACCTCAACTCACCTCCCTCACCACACCTCACCTCCCTCACCACACCTCACCTTACCTCTCTCAGCTCACCTCACCTACCTCACCTCACATCACCTCCGTCACCTCACCTCCCTCACCTCCCCCACCTCTCCTCACCTCCCTGACCTCACCTCACTTCCCTCACCTTGTCTCCCTCACCTCACCACCCTCACCTTTCTCACCTCTCCTCCCGCACATCAACACACCTCCTTCAACTCACCTCACTGCACTCACCTCACCACAGTCACCTCCCTAACCTCACCATCCTCATCTCCCTCACCACACCTCAATCCCCTCCCTCACCTCCCCTCACCTCCCTCACCTCACCTCCATCACGTACCACACCTCTCTTCACCTCCATAACCTCACCTCACCTTCCTCACCTCACCTCCCTCACCTCCCTCACCTCACCTCCCTCATATCACCTCACCTCTCTCACCTCTCCTCCATTCCTCCCACAACTCTCCTCACCTCCCTAACTTCACCTCACCTCCCTAACCTCACCTCTGTCACCTCCCTCACATCACCTCCCTCACCTCCCTCATCTCACCTCCCTCTACTCCCTGACATCACCTCCCTCATCTCACGTGCCTCACTTACCTCACCTCACCTGCCTCACTTCACCTCTTCTCCCTCACCTAACCTCTCCTCCCTCACCTCACATCACTTTCCTCACCTCAACTTCCTCACCTCCCCTCATGTCCCTCATCCCAACTCCCTCACCTCCGTCACCTCACCTCCCTCTCTTCTTTGACATCACCTCCCTCACCTCATGTCCCTCACTTCCTTCACCTCACCTGGCTCACTTCACCTTTCCTCTCTCGACTCACCTCAACTCCGTCACCTCACCTCTCTCACTTCCCTCACCTCACATCAATCACCTCACTCACCTCACCTCCCTCACCTCAACTCCCTCACCTCACCTCCCTAACATCACCTCATATTCCTCACCTCTCCTCCATCACCTCCCTCACCTCACATCACTCACCTACCTCACCTCCCACAACTTACCACCCTAACCTCACCTCCCTCACCTCACGTCCCTCACCTCCATCACATCACCTCACTCACCTCACCTCCCTCACCTCAGTTCCCTCACCTCACCTCTCTCAACTCTACTGGATCACCTCCCACACCTCTCATCACATCCCTAAGCTCACCTCACCTCCTGCATTTCACCTCCCTCACATCCCGCACTTCCCTCACCTCACCTCCCTCACCTCATTTCCCTCACCTCCCTCAACTCACCTCACATCCCTCACATCACCTCACCTCGCTCACTTCACCTCACCTTCCTCACCTCACCTCCCTAACCTCCCACACCTCTGCTCAACTCCGTAACCTCACCTCACTTCCCTCACCATACCCCCCTCACTTCTCTCACCTCACCTCCCTCACCGCCCTCACCTCACCTCCCACACCTCACCTCACATCCCTCACATCTCTCCCCTCCCTCACCTCACCACATCTTGCTCACCTTACCTCCCTCATTTCACGCACCTCCCTCACCTCACCTACCTCACCTACCTCACCTCATACTCACCACATTTCACTTCCCTCACCTAACCTCACCTCACCTCCCTCACCTCACATCACCTCTGTCATCTCACCTCCCTCACCTCCCACACCTCTCCTCACCTCCCTACCCTCTACTCACTTCCCTCACCTTACCTCCCTCACCTCCATCACCTCACCGCTCTCACCTTTCTCACCTCACCTACCACACACGAACACACCTCCCTCACCTCACCTCACCTCCATCACCTCACCACCCTCACCTCCCTCACCTCACCTACATCCCCTCCCTCACCTCACCTCACCTCCCTCACATCACCTCACCTACCTCACCTCCCCTCACCTCCCTCACCTCACCTCTGTCACCTACCACACCTCTCCTCACTTGATAACCTCACCTCACCTCCCTCACCTCACCTCAAATCACTCATATCAACTTAACTCCCTAAACTCACTTCACTTCCCTCACCTTACCTCCCACACTTCCGTCACCTCACCTCCCTCACCTCCCTCACCTCACGTCCCACACCTCACCTCACCTTCCTCACCTCACCTCACCTCCATCAAATCACCTGCCTCAACTACCTCATGTCACCTTCCTCACCTACCTACTCTCACCTCCCTCCCCACACCTCACCTCCATCCCCACACCTTACCTCCCTCACCTCAACTCACCTCACTTCCCTCACCTCACCTCCCTCACCTCCGTTCCCTCACCTCCCTCTCCTCCCTCACTTCCCTCACCTCATCACTCTCACCTCACCTCCCTCACCTCACCTCCATCCTCACCTCCCACACCTCACCTAACTTCACCCTCCTCACCTCACCTCCCTCACATCACGTTCCTCACTTGCTTCACTTAACTTCCCTCCCGTCACCTCTCCTCCATCACCTCAACTCACTTCCCTCACCTCTCCTCCCTCACCTCGCTCACCTCACCTCCCTCACCTCATGTCCCTTAACTCACCTCCTTCACCTCCTTCATCTCACCTCCTACACATCACCTCACCTCACCTCACCTCCATCAAATCACCTCCCTCACCTCACCTACCACACCTACTTCACCTCACCTTCCTCACCTCCATTAACTCACCTTCCTCTCCTCCCTCACTTCCCTCACACTAACCTCACCTCCCTCACCTCACACACATCACCTCCGTCATCTCCCTCACCCACCTCCTACACCTCACCTCACCTCCCTCTCCTCACCTCGCTCACCTCCTTCAAATCACATCCCTCACTTCCCTCACCTCACCTACTTCACCTCACCTCCTTCACCTCCATTACATCCCCTCCCTCACCTCCCTCACTTCCCTCACCTCATCACCCTCACCTCACCTCCCTCACCTGCCACACCTCACCTCCCTCATCTCCTTCTCCTCCCCTCCCACCCTTCACCTCACCTCCCTCTCCTCACCTCACCTCCCTCACCTCACCACCCTCACCTCCCTCAAATCACATCCCTCACTTCCCTCATCTCACCTCCCTCACTTCTCTCACCTCAACTCTCTCACCTCACTCAACTCATTTCCCTCACTTCTCTCACCTAACCTCCCTCTCCTCCCTCATCTCACCTCACCTCCCTCACCTCCATCACCTCCATCACCTCACCGCCTTCACTTCCCTCACTTCACCTCCCTCACATCACCTCACTTCACTCACGTCACCTCACCACAGTCACATCACCTACCTCATCACTCACACCTCTCCTCACCTCCATAAACTCACACTTCCCTCACCTTACCACCCTCAACTCCCTCACCTCACAGCCCTCACCTTTCTCACTTCACCTCCCACACATCATGTCAACTCCTTCCCTCACCTCACCTCTGTCACCTCGCCACCCTCTCCTCCTTCATCTCAACACCTTCACCTCCCTCACCTCTCCTCCCTCCCATCCCTCACCTAACACCAACTCTCTCACATCACCTCATCTACCTCATCTCACCTCACCTCCCTCACCTAACCTCCTTCACCTCTCTCACCTCACCTCCCTCTCCTCACCACATACCGCCCACAACACCTCCCTTACATCACCTCCCTCTCCTCCAACTCCCCTCCTTCACCTCATCGCTCCTCCCTCACCTCAACTCACTTCCCTTGCTTCACCTCCCTCACCTCGCTCACCTCACCTCCCACACCTCCCTCACCTTAACTCCCTCACCCCCTCACCTCACAATACACACCTCACGTCCCTCATCTCCCTCAACTCACCTCCCTCACTTCACATCAACTTCGTCACTTCACCTCTCTCACCTCACTCCACTCTCATCCCTCACCTCCCTCACCTCACATCCATCACCATTCTCACCTCATCACCCTCACCTCCCTCACCTCATTTCCCTCACTTTAAACATCTCACTTCACCTCCCTAATCTCACCTCACCTCCCTCACCATACCCCCCTCACTTTCCTCACCTCAGCTCCCACACATCACCTCACCTTCCTCACCTCACCACACCTCCATCACCTCACCTCACCTACCTCACACACCTCACCTCACTTCCCTCACCACATCTCACCTCCTTCACATCACCTCACCTCACCTCCCTCATCTCAACTCACCTCACCTCCCTCAACTCACCTCCCTCACCTTACTTACCTCACCTCCCTCACCTCACTTCCCTCACCTCACCTAACCTCACTCACCTCACCTCCCTCACTTCCCTGACATCTCATCCTTCAACTCACGTCCCTAACATTCCTTACCTCACCTCCCTCACCCCACATCTCCTCCCTTACCTCACCTCACCTGCTTCACCTCACCTCCCTCTACTCCCTCACCTCACCTCCCTAACCTACCTCACTTCATGTCCCTCACCTCTCGTCCCTCACCTCCCTCACATCACCTCCCTCACCTCACCTCCCTTCCCTCTCCAAACCACCCTCACCACCCTCCACTCACGTCTGTTACCTCCCTCACATCCCTCACCTCACCACCCTTACCTCACTCACTTCACCTCCCTCACCTCACCTCACTTCCCACAACTCACCTCAATTCACTCACATCATCTCATCACCCTCACCTCACCTCCCACAGTCTACTCACGTCCCTCACTTTACCACCCTCACCTCCCTCACCTCACCTCCCTCACCTCCCTCAACTCACCTCCTACACCTCACCTCACCTCCCTCATCTCACCTCCCTCACCTCCCTCAACTCACCTCCAACACCTCACTTCACCTCCTTCTCACCTCACATCCAACACCTCACATCCCTCACCTCCCTCACCTCAACTTAACTCCCTCACCTCCCTCCACTCACATCCTTCCCTTCCCTCACCTTACCTCACCTCCCTCACCTCCGTCACCTCACCGCCCTCACTTCTCTCACCTCACCTCCCTCACATCACCTCACTTCGCTCACCGCACCTCACCACCCTCACCTCCCATACCTCTCCTCACCTCCCTAAACTCACCTCACTTACCTCGCCTCACCTCCCTCAACTCCCTCATCTCACAGCCCTCACCTTTCTCATCTCACCTCCCACACATCACCTCACGTCCCTCCCTCACCTCATCTCCATCACCTCACCACCCTAACCTCTCTCACCTTACCACCCTCACCTCCCTTATCTCACCTCCCTCCCATCCTTCACCTCACATCAACTCCCTCACATCACCTCACCTACCTCACTTCACCTCACCTCCCTCACCTCACCTCCGTCACCTCCCTCACCTCTCCTCACCTCCAAAACCTCACCTCACCTCTTTCACCTCTCTCACCTCACATCCCTCTCCTCACCTCCCCTCCCACACCTCCCTCACCTTAACTCCCTCATCCCCTCACCTCACGATATTCATATCACGTCCCTCACCTCCCTCACCTCATCTCCCTCACCTCACATCAACACCCTCACTTCACCTCTCTCACCTCACTCCACTCACATCCCTCACCTCCCTCACCTCACGTCCACCACCAATCTCACCTCATCATCCTCACCTCCCTCACCTCATTTCCCTGAATTCCCCCACCTCCCATCACCTCCCTAACCTCATTTCACCTCCCTCACCATACCTCCCTCACTTTCCTCACCTCACTTCCCACACATCACCTCAACTTCCTCACCTCAACTTCCTCACCTCATCACATCTCCATCACCTCACCTCACCTACCTCACATACCTCACCTCACTTCTCTCACCACATCTCACCTCCTTCACCTCACCTCCCTCATCTAAACTCACCTCACCTCCCTCAACTCACTTCCCTCACCTCACTTACCTCACCACATTCACCTCCCTCCCCTCGTCTCCCTCACCTCACCTCCCTCAACCCTTACCTCACTTCCCTCACCTCACCTCATCTCTGTCACTACACCTCCCTCACCTCCGTCACTTCACCACGCTCACCTCACTTCCCTCATCTCCCTCACTTCACCTCACCTCCTGCACATCACTTCACCTACCTCATCTCACCTCACATCCCTCACCTCACCCCCATCAACTCCCTCACCTCATCTCCCTCAGCTCACCTCCCTCACTTCCCTGACATCACATCCTTCACCTCACGTCCCTAACCTTCCTTACCTCACCTCCCTCACCCCCCATCTACTCCCTCACCTCACCTCACCTGCGTCACCTCAACTCCCTCATCTCCCTTACCTCACCACCCTCAAATCCCTCACCTCACCTCCCTAACTTACCTCAGTTCATGTCCCTCACTTCCCATCCCTCACCTCCCATACCTCAACTCCCTCACCTCCCCTCCCCTCCCTCTCCACAACAATCTCACCACCCTCCACTAACGTCCATCACCTCTCTCACCTCATCTCCCTCACCTCCCTCACCTCATCTCCCTCACCTCACCTCACTCACGTCCCACAACTCACTTCAACTCCCTCACATCATCTCACCACCCTATCCTCACCTCCCTCACCTCCCACACGTCTCCTCACTTCCCTCACCTTACCACCCACACCTCCCTCACCTCACCTCCCTCACCTCCCTCAACTCACCTCTACTCCCTCACATCATCTCACCTCCCTCACCTTACCTCCCTCACCTTTCTCACCTCACTTCCCTCACATTCTTCACTTCACGCCCCTCACCTCAAGTCACCTCACTCCCCTCCCTCACCTCAAGTCCCTCTCCTCCCCTCCTTCACCTCGCTCACATCACTTCACTCAACTCCCTCACCTCCCTCACCTCTCCTCCCTCACGTCACCTCACCTACCTTACCTCACCTCCCTCACTTCACCTCCCTCACCTCCCTCACCTCACGGCCATCACCTCTCTCACCTCACCTCCCACACCTCATCTCATTTCCCTCACTTCACCTCACCTCACCTCCCTCACTTCACCACACTCACCCACCTCCCACACCTCACCTCACCTCCCTCATATCACCTCACCTCCCTCACCTTACCTCACTCAAATCCCTCACCTCACAGCCCTCACCTTCCTCACCTCACTTCCCACACATCATCTCACCTCTCTCCGTCACTTCACATCCATCACCTCACCACCCTCACCTCACTCACCTCACCACCCTCACCTCCCTCACCTCACCTCCCTCCCATCCCTCACCTCACCTTAACTCTCTCACATCACCTCACCTATCTCACCTCACCTCACCTCCATCACCTCCCACACCTCTCCTCATCTCCATAACCTCACCTCACCTCCCTCACCTCACCTCCTTCACCTCTCTCACCTCACCTCCCTCTCCTCACCTCACCTCCCTCACAACACCTCCCTCACATCACCTCCCTCTCCTCCCCCCTCAACTCCCCTCCATTACCTCACCGCTCCTCCCTCACCTCAGCTCACATCCCTTGCCTCATCTCCCTCACCTCACACACCTCATCTCATTCAACTCAACTCCCTCACCCCCATCACCTCATGATAGTCCCCTCACGTCCCTCATCTCCTTCACCTCACCTCCCTCAACTCACATCAACTCACTCACTTCACCTCTCTCACCTCACTCCACTCAACTCCCTCATCTCCCTCATCTCACGTCTATCACCATTCTCACCTCATCACCCTCACCTCTCTCACCTCATTTCCCTCACTCGACTGACCTCACCTCACCTCCTTAACCTCACCTCACCTCCCTCACCATACCTCCCTCACTTTCCTCACCTCACTTCCCACACATTACCTCACCTTCCTCACCTCACCACACCTCCAGCACCTCACCTCACCTACCTCACCTCACTTCCCTCACCACATCTCACTTCCTTCACATCACCTCACCTCACCTCCCTCATCTCAACTCACCTCACCTCCCTCAAATCACCTCCGTCACCTCACTTACCTCACCTCCCTCACTTCCCTCACCTCATCTCCCTCACCTCACCTCCCTCACCTCCCTCACTTCCCTCACCTCCCACACCTCACCTTACCTCCCTCTCCTCACCTCACCTCCCTCACCTCACCTCCCTCACCTCCCTCACCTCCCTCACCTCACATCCCTCACCTCACGTCCGTCACCAACCTCACCTCAACTTACCCCCTTCACCTCTCTCCACTCACTTCCTTCTCTTCCCTCACCTCACTTCCCTCACCTCTCTCACCTCACCTCTCCCACCTCACTCAACTCAATTCCCTCACTTCCGTCACCTCACCTCCCTCTCCTCCCTCACCTCACCTCACCTCCCTCACCTCCATCAACTCACCACCCTCAACTCCCTCACCTCACCTCCCTAACCTACCTCACTTCATGTCCTTCACCTCCAGTCCCTCTCCTACCTCACCTCACCTCCCTCACCTCCTCTCCCATCCCTCTCCAAACCACCCTCACCACCATCCACTCATGTCCCTCACCTACCTCACATCCCTCAACTCACCACCTCCACCTCTCTCACTTCATCTCCCTCACCTTCCTCACCTCACCTCCCTCACCTCCCTCAACTCACCTCAACTCCCTCACATCATCTCACCTCGCTCACCTCACCTCCTTCACCTCACCTCACCTCCCTCACCTCCCCCTACTCACCTCACCTCCCTCTCCACCCATCCTTCACCTCCGCCACATCACTTCCCACACCTCACGTCCCTCATGCCCTCACCTCACCACCCTCACCTCACCTCTCCTCCCTCACCTCACCTCACCTCCCTCACCTCACCTCCCTCACCTCACCTCCCTCACCTGCCTCACCTCACACCTCCCTCACATCTCCTCACCTCACTCACCGCACCTCACCTCCCTCACCTCTCCTCCACAACCTCTCACACTTTTCCTCACCTCCTCAACTGCACCTAACGTACCTCACCTCACGTCGCTCACCTCCCTCACCTAAACTCCCTCACCTCCCTCACCTCACCTTCCTCACCTCCCTCACCTCACCTCCCTTGCATCACCTCCCTCACCTCCCTCAAATCACAACCCTCACTTCCCTCACCTCACCTCCCTCACCACTCTCATCTCATCTCTTTCAACTCCATCACCTCACCTCCCTCACCTCCCACACCTCACGTCCCTCACCTCACGTCCCCCACCTCCCTCACTTCAACTTACCACACTCACTTCCCTCCACTCACAACCCTCACCTCCCTCACCTCACCTCCCTCACCTCCCTCACCTCTCTCACCTCACCTCCTTCACCTCCCTCACCTCCTTTTCCTCACCTTCCTCACCTAAAGTCAATTCCCTCACATCACCTCACCTCCCTCACCTCACCTCACCTCCCTCACCTCACCACCCTCTCCTACCTCATCTCACCTCGCTCCACACCTCACCTCACCTCCCTCATCACAACTCACCTCACCTCCCTCAACTCACCTCCCTCACCTCCCATACCTCACCTCACCTCCCTCAGCTTACCTCACCTCCGTCCCCTCACCCTCTTCAACTCCTTCACCTCACCTTCCTCACCTCACCTCCCTCACATCCCTTACTTCACCCCCTCACCTCCCTCTCCTCCATCAACTCATCTCCCTCACCTCACCACCCTCACCTGCTTCACTTCACCTCCAACACCTCACCTCACCTCCCTCACCTCACCTCATGTCCCTCACCTCATGTTCCTCACCTCCCTCATCTCACCTCCATCATATCCCTCACATCACCTTCCCCGCCTCACCTCCCTCACCTCACCTACCTCACCTCCCTCACCTCACTTCCTTCACCTCCCACCCTCACCTCACTTTCCTCAACTCACCTCATGTCCCTCACCTCACCTCCCTCACCACACCTCCCTCACCTCCCTCACCTCCCTCACATCACATCCTTGACCTAACCTCCCTCACCTCTCTCACCTCACCCCCCACACGTTATCTCTCCTCCCTATCCTCACCTCACCTCCCTCACCTCACCTCCCTCAACTCACCTCCCTCACCTCCCATCCTTAACCTTCCTCACCTCTCCTCCCTCACCTCACCTGCCTCACCTCACCTCCCCAACCTCTCTCCCCTCACCTCCATCACCTCCCTCATCTCACCTCCCTGACATCTCTCACCTCACCTCCCTCACTTCACTCAACTCATTTCCCTCACCGCCTCACCTCACCTCACCTCCCCCAGATAACCTCACCTCCCTCACCTCACATCCCTCACATCACCTCCTCAACTCACCTCACCTCCGTCACTTCACCTCCCTCACCTCACCTCCTTCACCTCCCTAACCTCACCTCCCTCACCTCACCTCCCTCACCTCACCTCCCTCACCTTCGTCACCTCACCTCCCTCACCTAACCTAACCTCCCTCACTTCACCTCTCTCACCTCCATCCACTCACCTCCCTCACCTCCCTCCACTCACCTTCACTTCCCTCACATCACCTCTCTTACCTCCCTCACATCAACTTCCTAATTTCCCTCACCTCATTTCCCTCACCACCTCACCTCACCTCCCTCATATCACCTCATCTCCCTTACCTCCCCTCACCTCACAATGGTCCACATCATAATAAGGTCAGCAACCAAACAGTGCTGACCTCACACCAGATGTTCCACATCATGAAGAGTATGGGAACCTGGCAGGAGTAACTGCACACCAGAAGGACCATATCATAAAATGGTGAGGAACCCAGTCAGATGGGACAGCACACCAGAGCGACCCATCAGGAAGGTGATGAGGCAGCCAGAAGGATCCACCACACACCAGAATGCTCACATCAATAAAAGGTGAGGAACCCAGCAGGATCCATCTAACAGCAGAGGGCCCACATCACCAAGTGGATGGGAACCAGGCAACAGTCACCACACACCTGATGGCCCACATCATAAAAGGTGAGAATCCAAGCAGTTGTGACCTTACACCAGAGGGCCCTCATCACCAAAGGAATGAGGATCCCAGAAGGATCCACCTAAAACCAGAGGGCCCACATCAGAAAAAGTTGAGGAACCCAGCAGGATCAAACTCTCACCAGAGGGTCCACATCACCATGGGGATGGGTACCAGGCAGGAGGGAACTCATACCAGATGGCCAACATCATAAAATGATGAGGAACCCAGCACATGTGACCTCAAACCAGAGGGCCCACATCACCAAGGAGATGAGGCACCCAGAAGGATCCACGTACAACAGAGGGTCTACATCACCAAGGGCATGGGTACCAGGCAGGAGTGACCTCACACCAGAGTGCCAACATCACAAAATGGTGAGGAACCCTGTAGGATCAAACTATGACCAGGGGTCCTACATCACCATGGGCATGAGAACCGGACAAGAGGAACCTCACACCTGGTGGCCCACATCATAATAAGGTGAGGAGCCCAGCATTTTTTACCTCACAATACAGGTCCCACATCACCAAGGGGATGGGAACCAGGCAGGAGTAACCTCACAAGAGAGGGCCCATATAATAAAAAGTTGAGTAATCTAGCAGTTGCAACCTCACACCAGAGAGCCCCATCACCAAGGGGTTGAGGCACCCAGCAGGAACCACCTCACACCAGAGGGCCCACATCACCAAGGGAATGGGAACCCAGCAGGTGTGAACTCACACCAGAGGGCCCACATCATGAAAAGTTGAGGAACACAGCAGTTGTGACCTCAAAACCGAGGGCCCACATCACAATGGGGATGAGTCACCGAGCCAGAACCACCTGACACCAGATGGCCCAAGTCACCAAGGGTTACGGAACCTGGCAGGAGTCTCCTCACACCAGTGGGCCCACATCATAAAAAATGAGGAACCCAGAAGTTGTGACCATACACCAGAGGACCCTTATCATTAAGGGGATGAGGTTCCCAGGAGGTTCCACCTAACAGCAGATGGCCCAAATCACAAAAAGTTGAGGAACCCAGCAGGATCTCTCTCTCACCAGTGGGCCTACTTCACCAAGGGGATGAGGCAGCCAGCAGGATCCACCTAAAACCAGAGGGCCCACATCAAAAAAAATGAGGAAACCAGCAGGATCCATGTAAAATCAGAGGGACCACATCTCCAAAGGGATCAGAACCAGTCATCAGTTACCTCACACCAGAGGGCTCACATCATAAATTTGAGGAAAACAGTAGGAAACACCTCACACTGGAAGGCCCACAACACGAAGGGAATGGGATCCAGGCAGCAGTCACCTCACACCAGACAGCCCACATCATAAAAGTTGAGGATCCCAGCAATGTGACCTTCCACCAGATGACCCTCATCACCAAGGTAATGAGACTCCCAGCAGGTTTCACCTAACACCAGAGGGGCCACATCATAAAAAGTTGAGGAACCCAGTAGAATCGATCTCTCGCCAGAGGGCCTTCATCCTCAAGGGAGTGGGAAGCAAGCAGGAGTCAACTCACAAAAGAGGGCCCACATCATAAAAATGTGAGGAAACCAGCAGTTGGGACCTTACACAAGAGGGACCTTACACATCACCAAATGGATCAGGCACCCATCAGGGTCCACCTCACACCAGACCGCCCACATCACATAGGGTATGTGTACCATGCAGGAATGAACTCACACCAGAGGGCCCACATCATAAAAAGGTGAGGAACCCAGCACATGTGACCTCAAACCAGAGGGCCCACATCCCCAAATGGATGAGGCACCCAGAATGATCCACGCACACCAGCAGACCCAAATCACCAAAGGGTTGGGAAGCAGGCAGGAATGACCTCATTTCAGTGGGCCCACATTATAAAAAGTTAAGGAACCCAGCAGTCGTGACCACAAAAATGAGGGCCCACATCACCAAGAGGATGAGGCAACCAGGAGGATCCTCCTGAAACTAGAGGGCCCACATCAAAAAAATGTGAGGAATGAGCAGGAACCATCTAACACCAGAGGGCCCACATCAACAAAGGGATGGGAACCAGGCATCAGTTACCTCACACCAGAGGGACCACATCATAAATATGAGGAAAGTATTAGGAGACACCTCACACTGGAAGGCCCATATCTCGAAGGGAATGGGATCCAGGCAGCAGCCACCTCACACAAGATGGCCCACATCATAAAAGTTGAGGATCTCAGCACTTATGATATTATACAAGAAGGCCCTCATCACCAAGGGAACGAGGCTCCCAGCAGGTTCCACCTAACACTAGAGGGCCCACATCACAAAGGTGAGGAAAACAGAAGGATCAATCTCTAACGAAAAGGTGAGGAAACCAGTAGGATCAATCTTTAACCAGATGCCCCACATCACCAAGGGAATGGGAATGTGGCAGAAGTGACGTCACACCAGAGGACCCACATCAGAAAACTGTGAGGAAACCAGCAGTTGGGACCTTACTCAAGAGGGCACACATCACCAAGGGGATGAGGCACCCATCGGGATCCACCACACACCAGAGGGACCAGATCACCAAAGGGATGGGTACCAGGCAGGAGTGACCTCAGACCACAGGGCCAACATCACACAAAGGTGAGGAACCAAGCAGGATCAAACTCTCACCATAGGGACCACATCACCAAGGAGATGGGAAGCAGGCAGGTGTGAGCTCACACCAGAGGGCCCACATCATGATAAAAATGTGATGAAACCAGCATTTGGGACCTTACACAAGAGGGACCACATTACAAAGGAGATAAGGCACCCTTCAGGATCCACCTCACACCAGAGGGCCCACATCACCATAAAGATGGATACTAGGCAGGAGTGACCTCACACCAGAGGGCCGACATAATAATAAGGTGAGGTTCCCAGCACATGTGACCTCAAATCAGAGGGACCACCTCACCAAGGGGATGAGGCAACCAGCAGGATCCACCTCAAAACAGAGGGCCCACATCAAAAAATGTCGAGGAACCCAACACATATGACCTCAACCCAGAGGGCCGACATCACCAAGGGAATTGGATCCAGACAGCAGTCACCTCACACCAGACTTCCCACATCATAAAAGATGAGGATCCCAGCAGTTGTGACCTTACACCAGAAGGCCCACATCACCAAGTGGATGTGGCTCCCAGCACGTTCCACTTAACACCAGAGGGCCCACTTCACCAGAGGGATGGGAATGAGACAGTAGTGACCTCACACAATGGGGCCCACATCACCAAAGGGATGAGGAACCCATCAGGATCCATCTCACAGCAGAGGGCCCACATCACCATGGGGATGGATACCAGGCAGGAGTGACCTCACACCAGAGGGCCCACATCATAAAAAGGTGAGGTACAAAGCATATGTGACCTCAAACCAGAGGGCCCACACCATGAAGGGGATGAGGTACCCAGAAAAATCCACACACACCAGCAGGCCCAAATCACCAAGGTGTTGGGAAGCAGGCAGGAATGACTTCACACCAGTGGGTTCACATCATTAAGAGGTAAGGAACCCAGCAGTTGTGACCTCAAAACTGAGAGCCCACCTCAACAAGAGGATGAGGCAACCAGCCAGACCTACCTGAAACCAGAGGGCCCACATCAAAAAAGGTGAGGAACCCAGGTTTTGTGACGTTACACCATAGGTCCCACATCAACAAGGGGATGGGAAATAGGCAGGAGTGACCTCACACCACAGGACACACATCATAAAATATTGAGAAACAAAGCAGTTATGACATGACAACAGAGGGCATCCATCACCAAGGGGACAAGGCACCCAGCAGGATACACCTCCCAGCAGAGGTCCCACAACACCAAACTGACGGGAACCATGCAGGAGTGACCTCACACCAGATGGCGCACATCACCAAAGAAATGAGGCTCCCAGAAGGACACACATCACACCAGAGGGCCCACATCAACAAGGGGATGTGCACCAGGCAGGAGTAACCTCACACCCAATGGCTCACATCATAATAAGGTGAGGAAACCAGCAGTTGGGACCTCACAACACAGGTCTCACATCACCAAGGGGATCGAACCAGGGAGGAGTAACCTCACAACAGACGGCCCATGTAATAAAAAGCAGAGGAATCCAGCAGCTGTGACCTCACACCAGAGAGCGCCATCATCAAGGGTTTGAGGCACCCAGGCGGACCCACCTCACACCAGATGGCCCACATCACCTAGGGGATGGGAACATGGCAGGAGTGTCCTCACACCAGTGGGCCCACATCATAAAATGTAAGGAACCTAGTAGTTGTGACCTTAAACGAGAAGACCTTCATCACCAAAAGGATGAGGCCCCCAACAGTTTCCACCTAACACCAGAGAGCCCACATCAGAAAAAATTGAGGAACCCAACAGGATCAATCTCTCACCAGATGGCCCACATCACCAAGGGTATGGGAACCAGGAAGGAATGACCTAAAATCAGAGAGTCCACATCTTAAAATTGTGAGAAAACCCACAGTTGGGACCTTACACAAGTGGGTCCACATCACCAAGGTGATGAGGCACCCATCAGGACCAACCACACACCAGAGGGCCCACATCACCAAGGGGATGGATACCAGTCAGCAGTGACCTCACACCACAGGGCCCACATCATAAAAAGGTGAGGAACCCAGCACATGTGACCTCAAATCATAGGACTCACATCACCAATGGGATGAGGTACCCATCAGAATCCACCTCACACCATAGGGCACACATCTCCAAGGGGATGGGATCCAGGCAGCAGACATCTCACACCAGACGGCCCACATCATAAAAACTGAGGAATCCAGCAGTTGTGACCTTGCACCAGAGGGCCCTCATCACCAAGGGGACTAGGCACCCATCAGGATCAACCTACCACCAGAGGGCCCACATCACCAAGGGGATGGGAACCAGGCAGGAGTGACCCCACACCAGAGGGCTCACATAATAAAAATGTGAGGAACCCAGCAGTTGTGACCTTACACCAGAGGGTCATCATCACCAAGGGGATGAGTCTCCCAGCAGGTTCCACCTAACACCAGAGAGCCCACATCAAAAAAGCGGAGGAACACAGGAGATCAATCTTTCACCAGAGGGCCCACATCCCCAAGGGGATGGGAAACAGGCAGGGGTAACCTCACACCAGAGGGTCCACATTGTAAATTTCAGGAAAGCAGTAGGAAACAATTCACACAGGAAAGCCCACATCACCAAGGAAATGGGATCCAGGCAGCAGTCACCTCACACCACACGGCCCACATCATAATATTTGAGGATCCCAGCAGTTGTGACCTTACACCAGAGGGCCCTCATCACAAAAATGTGAGGAAACCAGCAGGATTAATCTCTAACCAGAGGGCCCATATCACCAAGGGAATGGGAATGAGGCAGAAGTGATGTCACACCAGTGGGCCCACATCATAAAATGTGAGGAACCAAGCAGTTGACCTTATGCCACACGGTCATCATCACCAAGGTGATGAGGTTCCCAGCTGGTTCAACTTCTCACCAGAGGGCCCACATCACCAAGGGGAAGGTAACCAGGCAGGAGTGACCTCATACCAGTGGGCCCAAATCATAAAAATGTGATGAAACCAGCAGTTGGTACCTTACACAAGAGGGCCCACATAACCAAGGCGATGAGGCACCCATCAGGATCCACATCACACCAGAGGGCCCACATCACCAAGGGGATGGAAACCTGGCCTGAGTGTCCTCACACCAGTGGGCACACAGCATAAAATGTGTGGTACACAGCAATTGTGACATTACACCAGAGGCCCCTCATCACCAAAGAGATGAGGATCCCAGGAGGTTCCACCTAACACCAGAGGGCCCACATCACAAAAAGTTGAGGAACCCAGCAGGATAAATCTCACACCAGAGGGCCCACATCACCAAGAGAATGGGAACCAGTCAGGAGTGACCTCACACCAGATGGCCCACATCATAAAAATGTGAGGAAACCAGCAGATGGGACCTTAGACAAGAGGGCCCACATCACCAAGGGGATGAGGCACCCATCAGGATCCACCCCACACCAGAGGGACCACATCAACAAAGGGATGGGTACCATGCAGGAGTGACTTCACACTGGAGGGCCCATATCATAAAAAGGTGAGGAACCCAGCACACGTAACCTCAAACCTGAGGGCCCACAACACCAAGGGGATGAGACACACAGAAGCATCCACGCACACCAGCAGGCCGAAATCACCAAGGTCTTGGGAAGCAGGCAGGAATGACCACACACCAGCGGACCCACATCTTAAAAACGTAAGCAACCCAGCAGTTGTGACCTCAAAAATGAGGGCCCACATCACCAAGAGGATGATGCAATCAGCAGGAATCACCTCACACCAGAGGGCCCACATCAAAAAAATGTGAGGAACCCAGCAATTGTGACCTTACACCAGAGGTCCCACATCACCAAAGGGATGGGAACTAGGCATGAGTGACATCACACTACAGGACAAACATCATAAAATACTGAGGAACCCAGCAGTGGTAACATTACACCAGAGGGCCCACATCAACAACCATGCGAACCATGCAGGAGTGACCTCACACCAGATGATGAACATCACCAAAGGAATGAGGTTACCAGCAGGATCCACTTCACATCAGAGTTCCCACATCAACAAGGGGATGGGAACCAGGCAGGAGTGACCTCACGCATGATGGCCCATATCATCATCATGTGAGGAACACAGAAGTTGGGACCTCACAACTGAGGTCCCACATCAACCAGGGGATGGGAAGCAGGCAGGAGTAACCTCAAAACAGATTGCCAATATAATAAAAAGGTGAGGAATCCAGCAGTTGCAATCTCACAGCAGAGAGCCCCATCACCAAGGGGTTAAGGCACCCAGCAGGAAACACCTCATACCAGAAGGGCCACATCACCAAGGGTATGGGAATCAGGCAGGAGAGATATCACACAAGAGGGCCCACATCATGGAAAGGTGAGGAACCCAGCATATGTGACCTCAAACCCAAGGGCCCACATCACAATAAGGAGGAGGCACCCGAAGGATCCACGCAACCAGCGGGACCAAATCACCAAGGTGTTTTGAAGCAGGCAGGAATGACCTCACACCAGCGGGCTCACATCTTAAAAATGTAAGGAAACAGCAGTTGTGACCTCAAAAATGAGGGCTCACATCACCAAGAGGATGAGGCAACTAGCAGGATACACCTTCCAACAGAGGGCCCACATCACCAAACAGATGAAACTATGCAGGAGTGACCTCACACAAGAAGGCACACATCACCATAGGAATGAGGCTCCCAGCAGCATCCACTTCACACCAGAGGTACCACATCAACAAGGGGATGGGAAACAGGGCAAGAATGACCTCACACCCGATGGCCCACATCATAATAAGGTGAGGAACCCAGCAGTTGGGACCTCACAACACAGATCCCACATCACCAAGGGGCAAGGAATCACCTCACACCAGAGGGCCCACATCAAAAAAATGTGAGGAACCCAGCAATTGTGACCTTACACCAGAGGTCCCACATCACCAAAGGGATGGGAACTAGGCATGAGTGACATCACACTACAGGACAAACATCATAAAATACTGAGGAACCCAGCAGTGGTAACATTACACCAGAGGGCCCACATCAACAACCATGCGAACCATGCAGGAGTGACCTCACACCAGATGATGAACATCACCAAAGGAATGAGGTTACCAGCAGGATCCACTTCACATCAGAGTTCCCACATCAACAAGGGGATGGGAACCAGGCAGGAGTGACCTCACGCATGATGGCCCATATCATCATCATGTGAGGAACACAGAAGTTGGGACCTCACAACTGAGGTCCCACATCAACCAGGGGATGGGAAGCAGGCAGGAGTAACCTCAAAACAGATTGCCAATATAATAAAAAGGTGAGGAATCCAGCAGTTGCAATCTCACAGCAGAGAGCCCCATCACCAAGGGGTTAAGGCACCCAGCAGGAAACACCTCATACCAGAAGGGCCACATCACCAAGGGTATGGGAATCAGGCAGGAGAGATATCACACAAGAGGGCCCACATCATGGAAAGGTGAGGAACCCAGCATATGTGACCTCAAACCCAAGGGCCCACATCACAATAAGGAGGAGGCACCCGAAGGATCCACGCAACCAGCGGGACCAAATCACCAAGGTGTTTTGAAGCAGGCAGGAATGACCTCACACCAGCGGGCTCACATCTTAAAAATGTAAGGAAACAGCAGTTGTGACCTCAAAAATGAGGGCTCACATCACCAAGAGGATGAGGCAACTAGCAGGATACACCTTCCAACAGAGGGCCCACATCACCAAACAGATGAAACTATGCAGGAGTGACCTCACACAAGAAGGCACACATCACCATAGGAATGAGGCTCCCAGCAGCATCCACTTCACACCAGAGGTACCACATCAACAAGGGGATGGGAAACAGGGCAAGAATGACCTCACACCCGATGGCCCACATCATAATAAGGTGAGGAACCCAGCAGTTGGGACCTCACAACACAGATCCCACATCACCAAGGGGCTGGGAATGAGGCAGGAGTAACCTCACAACAGAGGGTCCATATAAGAAAAAGGTGAGGAATCCAGCATTTGGAACCTCACATCAGAGAGCCCCATCACCAAGGCGTTGAGGCATCCAGCAGGAAAAAACCTCACACCAGAGGGCCCACATCACCAAGGGTATGGGATCCAGGCAGGAGTGAACTCACACCAGAGGACCCACATCATGAAAATGTGAAGAACCCAGCAGTTGTGACCTCACAGCAGAAGGCCCACATCAACATGGGGAAGGGAACGTGGCAGGAGTGTCCTCACACCGTTGGGCACACATCATAAAAAGTGAGGAACCCAGCAGTTATGACCTTACACCAGAGGGCCCTCATCACCAAGGGGATGAGGTTCCCAGCAGGCTCCAACTAACACCAGATGGCCCACATCACAAAGGGGATGGGTACCAGGCTGGAGTGACCTCACACCAGAGGGTGAACATCACAAAAATGTGAGGAAACCAGCAGGATCAAACTCTCATCAGAGGGCCCACATCACCAAGGGGATGGTAACCAGGCAGATGTGACCTCACACCAGAGAGCCCACATCATAAAAAGGTGAGGATCACTGCAGTTGTCACCTCAAAAATGAGGACCAACATCATTAAGAAGATGAGTCACCTATCCGGACCAACTTCACACCAGATGGCCCACATCACCAAGGGGATGGGAACCTGACAGGAGTGTCCTCACACCAGAGGGCCCATATCAACAAGGGGATGGGAACCAGGTAGGAGTCATCTCAGACCAGAGGGCCCACATCATAAAAATGTGAGGAAAGTGACTATTGGGACCTTACACAAGAGGGCCCACATAACCAAGGGGATGAGGCACCCATCAGGATCCACGTCACACTAGAGTGCCCACATCACAAAGGTGATACGAACCTGGCAGGAGTGTCCTCACACCAGTGGGACCACATCATAAAACGGAGAGGAACCCAGCACATTTGAACTCAAACCAGAGGACCAACATCACCAAGGGAATGAGGCAGACAAGAGCATCCACCTCAAACCAGAGGGCCCACATCACAGAAAGTTGAGGAACCCAGGAGGATCCATCTAACACCAGATGGGGAACAACACCAGAAGTATGGGAAACAGGCATCAGTTACCTCACAGCAGAGGGTCCACAACATAAATTTAAGGAAAGCAGTAGGAAACACCTCACAATGGAAGGTCCACAGCACCAACGAAATGGGATCCAGGCAGCAGTCACCTCACACCAGATGGCCCACATCATAAAATGTGAGGATCCCAATAGTTGTGACCTGACACTAGAGGGCCCTCATCACCAAGGGGTGAGGCTCCCAGGAGGTTCCACCTAACACCAGAGGGCCCACATCACAAAAAGCGGAGAAACCCAGCAGGAACAATCTCTCACCAGAGTGCCCACATCACCAAGGCGATGGGAACCAGGCAGGAGTGACCTCACACCAGAGGGCCCACATCATAAAGAAGTGAGGAAACCAGCAGTTGGGACCTTACAAAATAGGGTTCACATCACCAAAGGGATGAGGCACCCATTAGCATCCACCCCATACCAGATGGCCCACATCACCAAGGGGATGGGTACAAGGCAGGAGTGACCTCAAACCAGAGGGCTCACATCACCACGGAGATGAGGCACCCAGAAAGATCCATGCACACCAGCAGGCCCAAATCACCAAGGTGTTGGGAAGCAGGCAGAAATGACCTCTCACCAGCGGGCCCACATCATAAGGTAAGGAACCCAGCAGTTGTTACCTCAAAAATGAGGGCCCACATCACCAAGTGGATGAGGCAACCAGCAGGATCCACGTGAAACCAGAGGGCCCACATCAAAAAGAGTTGAGGAACTCTGCAGGATCCTTCTGACACCAGAGGGCTCACATCACCAAAGGGATGGGAACTCAGCATCAGGTACCTCACCTCACAGGACCACATCATAAATTTGAGGAACGAAGTAGGAAACACCTCACACTGGAAGGCCCACATCACCAAGGGAATTGGATCCAGGTGGCAATCACCTCACACCAGACGGACCATATCTTAAAATGTGAGGATCCCATCAGATGTTACATTACACAAGAGGGGCCTCATCACCAAGTGGATGAGGTTTCCAGCAGGTTCCACCTAACACGAGAGGGCCCACATCACAAAAAGTTGAGGAACCCAGCAGGATCAATCGCTCACCCGTGCACCAACATCACCAAAGGTATGGGATCCAGGCAGCAGTGACCTCAAACCACAGGGCCCACATCATAAAACTGTGAGGAAACCAGCAGTTTGGACCTTACACAAGAGGGCCCACATCACCAAGGGGATGAGGAACCCAGCAGTATACACCATCCACCAGAGGGCACAAATCACCAAACTAATGGGAACAATGCACGTTTGATCTCACACCAGATGGCGCACATCACCAAACTGATGAAACCACGCAGGAGTGACCTCACACCAGATGGCGCTAATCACCATAGGAATGAGGCTCCCAACAGGACACACTTCACACCAGAGGGCCCATATGAAGAAGGGAATGGGAAACAGCCAGGATTGACTGCACACACAATGGACCACGTAATAAAAACGTGAGGAACCCAGCAGTTGTGACCTCACAACACAGGTCCCACATCACCAAGGGGATGGGAACAAGGCAGGAGTGTACTCACAACGTTGGGCCCACATCATAAAAACTGAGAAACCCAGCAGTTGTAACATTACACCAGAGGGCATTCATCACAAAAGGGATGAGGCTCCCAGCAGGTTCCACCTAACAACAGAGGGCCCATATCACAAAAAGTTGAGCAACCGAGCAGGATCAATCTCTCACCAGAGGGCCCACTTAACCCAAGGGCATGGGAACGAGGCAAGAGTGACCTCACACCAGAGGGCCCACCTCATAAAAATGTGAGGAAACCAACAGTTGTGAACTTACACAAGAGGGCCCATATCACCAAGGGGATGAGGCACCCATCAGGATCCACCTCACACCAGAAGGCCCACATCAGCATGGGGATGGGTCCAAGGCAAGATTGAACTCACACCGAGGGCCCACATCATAAAAAGGTGATGAACACAGCACATGTGACCTCAAACAAGAGGTCCCACATCACCAAGGGGTTGAGGCACACGGAATGACCCACGCACACCAGCGGGGGGAAATCACGAAGGAGTTGGGAAGCAGTCAGGAATGACTTCACACCAGCAGTCTAACATCAAATAAAGGTGAGGAACCCAGCAGCTGTGACTTTACACCACAGGTCCCACAACACTAAAGGAAGGGAACAAGGCAACAGAGACCTCACAGCACAGGACTCACATCAAAAATATTGAGGAACACAGCAGTTGTGACATCACACCAGAGGGCTGACATCACCAAGGGAATGAGGCACCCAGCAGGATACACTTCACACCAGAAAGCCCACATCACCAAGGGGATGGGTACCAGGCAGGAGCGACCTCACATCAGAGGGCCCACATCACAAAACGGTGAGTAACCCAGCAAGATCAAACTCTCACCAGAGGGCCCACATCACCAAGGGGATGGGAACCAGGCAGGAGTGACCCCACACCAGAGGGCCCACATCATAAAGAAGTGAGGAACCCAGCAGTTGTGACCTTACACCAGAGGGTCTCATCACCAAAGGGATGAGGCTCCCAGCAGGTTCCATCTAACACCAGAGGGCCCACATCACAAAAAGTTTAGGAACCCAGCAGGATCAATCCTTCACCAGAGGGCCCACATCACCAAGGGGATGGGAACCCGGCAGGAGTGACCTCACACCAGAGGGCCCACATCATAAAAATGTGAGGAAACCAGCAGTTGGGACCTTACACAAGATGACCCACATCACCAAGAGATGATGCACGGATCAGGATCCACCTCACGCCAGAGGGCCCACATCACAAAGGGGATGGGTACCAGGCAGGAGTGACCTCACACCAGATGGCCCACATCACAAAAAAGTGAGGAACACAGCACATGTGATATCAAACCAGATGTCCCACAACACCAAGGGGATGAGTCACCCAGAAGGATCCACGCACAGCAGCGGGCCCAAATCACCAAGGGCCAAATCACCAAGGGGTTGGGAAGCAGGCAGGAATGACCTCACACCAGCTGGCCTACATCATAAGAAGGTAAGGAACCGAGCAGTTGTGACCTCAAATATGACGGCCCACATCACCAAGAGGATGAGGCAGCCAGCAGGATCCACCTCAAACCAGAGGGCCCACATCAAAAAAAGATGAGGAACCCAGCAGTATCCATCTAACACCAGACTGCCCACGTCACCCAAGACATGGAAACCAGGCATCAGTTACCTCACACTACAGGGCCTAATCATATATTTGAGGAAAGCAGCAGGAAACACTTCACACTGCAAGGACCAATTCACCAAGGGAATGGGATCTAGGCAGAAGTCGTCTCACACCAGACATCCCACATCATAAAATGTGAGGATCCCAGCAGTTGTGACGTTACAGAAGAGGGACCACATCAGCAAGAGAATGGGATCCAGGCAGCAGTCACCTCAAAGAAAACGGCCCATATCATAAAAGATGAGGATTCCAGCAGTTGTGCCTTACAACACAGGGCCTTCATCACCAAAGGGATGAGGCTTCCAGCAGGTTCCACCTAACACCAGAGGGCCCACATCACAAAAACTTGAGGAACCCAGCAGGATCAATCTCTCACCAGAGGGCCCACATCAAAAAGGGGATGGGAAACAGGCATGAGTGACTTCACACCAGAAGGCACACATCATAAAAATGTGAGGAAACCGGCAGTTGGGTCCTTACACAAGAGGGTCCACATCACCAAGTGGAGGCAACACCCATCAGGTTCCACCTTACAATAGAGGGCCCACATCACCATGGGAATGGGAACTAAGCAGGAGTGACCTCAGACCAGAAGGCCCACATCATAAAAAGTTGAGGAACCCAGCACATAAGACTTCAAACCAGAGGGCCCACATCGCCAAGATTATGAGGCACACAGAAGGATCCACACACACAGGCGGGCCCAAATCCACAAGGTGTTGGGAAGCAGGCAGGATTGACCTCACACCAGTGGGCTGACATCATAAAAAAGAAAGGAACCCAGCAGTTGTGGCTTCAATAATGAGGGCCTACATCACCAATATGATGAGGCAACCAGCAGGATCCACCTCAAACCAGAGGGCCCACATCAAAATAAAGTGAGGAATCTAACAGTTGTGACCTTACACCAGAGGTCCCACATCACCAAGGGGATGGGAACTAGGCAAGAGTGACCTCACACCACAGGGCCTATATCATAAAATATGGAGGAACAGAGCAGTTGTGACATCACACCAGAGGACCCACATCATCAAGGAGACAAGGCACTCCGCAGGATAAACCTCCCACCAGAGGGCCCACATCCCCAAATTGATGAAACCATGCAGGAAGGAACTCACATAAGATGGTGCACATCACCAAAGGAATGAGGCTCACAGCAGGATCCACTTCACACCAGAGGACCCACATCAACAAGGGCATGGGAACCAGGTGGGAGTTACCTCAAAACAGAGGTCCCATATAATAAAAAGGTGAGGAATGTAGCAGTTAGAAGCTCACAGTAGAGAGGCCCATTACCAAGGGGTTCAGGCAACCAGCAGGAACAACCTCACACCAGAGCGCTCACATAACCAAGGGTATGGGAACCAGGCAGGAGTGAACACACACCAGAGGGCCCACATGATGAAAAGGTGAGGAACTCAGCAGTTGCGACCTCACAGCAGAGTGACCACATTAACAAGGAGATGAGTCACCCAGGCAGACCTACCTCACCCCAGATGGCCCACATCACCAAGGGGATGGGATGATGGCAGGAGTGTCCTCACACAAGTGGACCCACCTTATAAAATGTGAGGAACCCAACAATTCTGACCATACATCAGGGGCCCCTCATCACCAAGGGGATGAGTTTCCCAGCAGGTTACACCTAACATCAGAGGGCCCACATCGCAAAAAAGGTAAGAAACAAGGCAGGATCAACCTCTAACCAGAGGGCCCCCATCACGAAGGGAATGGGAACCAGGCAGGAGTGACCATACAACAGAGGGACCTCATCATAAAAATGAGAGGAAACCAGCAATTGGAACCTTACATTAGAGAGCCCACATCACCAAGGGGATGAGGCATCCATCAGGATACACCTCACACCAGAGGACCGACATCACCAAGGGGATGGGAACCAGGCATCACTTACCTCACACCACAGGGGCCACATCATAAATTTGAGGAAAGCAGTAGAAAACACTTCACACTGGAAGGCCCACATCACCAAGGGAATGGGATCTAGGAAGCAGTCACCTCACACCAGACGTCCCACATCACAAAAGATGAGGATCCCAGCAGTTGTGTCCTTACACCAGAGTGCCCTCATCACCAAGGGGATCAGGCTCCCAGTAGGCTCCACCTAACACAAGAGAGCCCACATCACAAAACATGAAGAACCCATCAGGTTCAATCTCTCACCAGAGGGCCCACAACAACAAGGGGATGGGAACCAGGCAGGAGTGACCTCACACCAGAGGGCCCACATCATAAAAATGTGAGGAAACCAGCATTTGGGTCCTTACACAAAAGGGCCCACATCACCTAGGGGATGAGGCACGCATCAGATTCCACGTCAACCAGAGGGACCACATCATCAAGGAGATGGGAACCAGGCAGGAGTGGCCTCACACCAGAGGGCCCACATCATGAAAATGTGAGGAAACCAGCAGTTGGGACCTTATACAAGATGACCCACATCACCAAGGGGATGATGCACCGATCAGGATCCACCTCACACCACAGAGGCCCACATCACCATGGGGATGGTTACCAGGCAGGGGTGACCTCACACACGAGGGCCCACATCATAAAAAACTGAGGAACACAGCACACGTGATATCAAACCAGAGGGCCCACAACACCAAGGTGATGAGTCACCCAGAAGGATCTATGCACCTCTGTGGGCCCAAATCACCAAGGGGTTGGGAAGCAGGCAGGAATGACCTCACACCAGCGGGCCCACATCATAAAAATGTAAGGAACTGAGCACTTGTGACCTCAAATATGATGGCCCACATCACCAAGAGGATGAGGCAACCAGCAGGATCGACCTCAAACCAGAGGGTCCACATCAAAAAAAGGTGAGGAACCCAGCAGGATCCATCTAACATCAGAGGGCCCAGGTCACCAAAGAGATGGGAACCAGGCATCAGTTACCTCACACCACAGGGCCCAATCATATATTTGAGGAAAATAGTAGGAAACACTTCACACTGGAAGGACCATATCACCAAGGGAATGGGATCTAGGCAGAAGTAATTTCACACCAGACATCCCACATCATAAAATGTAAGGATCCCAGCAGTTGTGACATTACACCAGCAAGCCCACATCAGCGATGGACTGGGATCCAGGAAGAAGTCACCTCAGAGAAAATGGCCCACATCATAAAAGGTGAGGATCCCAGCATTGGTGCCTTACAGCACAGGGCCTTCATCACCAAAGGGATGAGGCTCCCAGCAGGTTCCACCTAACACCAGAGGGTTCACATCACAAAAAGTTGAGGAACCCAGCAGGATCAATATCTAACCAGAGGGCCTACAGTACCAAGGAAAGGGGAATGAGGCAGGAGTGACCTCACACCAGAAAGCCCACATCAAAAAAAGATGAGGAACACAGCACATGTGACCTCAAACAAGAGGGCCCACATTGCCAAGTAAATGAGACACCAAGAATAATCCACCTCAATCCAGAGGGCCCACATCAAAAAAAGTCAAGGAACCCAGCAGTTGTGACCTTACACCAGAGGTCCCACATCAGCAAGGGGATGGGAACTGGCAGGAAGTGACCTCACACCACAGGAACCACATCATAAAATATTGAGGAACACAGCAGTTGTGACATCACAGCAGTGGGCCCACATTTCCAATGGAATGAGGCACCCATCAGGATACCCGACCCACCATAGGACCCAATCACCAAACTGATGAAACCATGCAGGAGGGGGCTCACACCAGATGGCGCACATCCCCAAATGAATGAGGATCCCAGCAGGATCCATTTCACACCAGAGGGCCCACAACACCAAGGGGATGGGTACCATGCAGGTGTGACTTCACAACAGAGGGACCACATCACCACGGGGATGAGGCACCCAGAAGATTCCATGCACACCAGGCAACCCATATATACAAGCAGATGGGAAGCAAGCAGAAACTCGTGGGTGAACATCATCAAGGGTATGGGAAACAGGTAAGAGTGAACTCACACCACAGGGCCCACATCATGAAAAGGTGAGGAACCCAGCAGTTGTGACCTCACACCAGTGGCCCCACATCACCAATGGGATGAGTCACCCAGCCTGACCACTTCACACTTGATGGCCCACATCACCAAGAGGATGGGATCTTGGCAGGGCTGTCTTCAAACCAGTGGGCCCACAACATAAAATGTGACGAACCAAGAAGTTGTGACCTTATATCAGAGGACCCACACCACCAAGGGGATGAGGCTCCCAGCAGGTTCCACCTAACACCAGAGGGCCCACATCATTAAAAGTTTAGGAATCCAGCAGTTGTGACCAAAGAACAGAGGGTCCACATCACAAAGGGGATGAGTCCTCAAGCCAGAACCACCTGACACCAGATTGCCCACATCATCAAGGGTTATGGAACCTGGCAGGAATGTCCTCACACCAGTGGGCCCATATCTTAAAAAGTGAGGATTCCAGCAGTTGTGCCCTTACACCAGAGGGCCCTCATCACCAAGGGGTTGAGGTTCCCCGGAGATTCCACCTAACAGCAGAGCAACCAAATCGAAAAACGTTGAGGAACCCAGCAGGATCACTCTCTAACCAGAGGGCCCACTTCACCAAGGGGATTGGAACCAGGCAGGAGTGACCTCAGACCAGAGGGCCCACATCATAAAAATGTGAGGAAACCAGTAGTTGAGACCTTCCACAAGAGGGCCCACATCACCAAGGGGATCGGACACCCATCAGGATCCACCTCACACCAGAGGGCTCACATCAACAAGGGGATGGGTACGAGGCAGGTGTGACCTCACAACAGAGGGCCCACATCAAACAAAGGTGAGGAACCCAGCACATGTGACCTCAAACAAGAGGGCCCACATCTCCACGGGGATGAGTCACCCAGAAGGTTCCACACACACCAGAGAGCTCAAATACGCAAGCGGATGGGAAGCAGGGAGAAATGACTTCACACTAGTGGGCACACATCATAAAAAGCTAAGGAAACCAGCTGTTGTGACCCCAAAAATGAGGGTCCACATCCACAAGAGGATGAGGCAGCCAGTAGGATGGACTTCAAACCAGAGGGCCCACATTAAAGAAAAGTGAGGAAACCAGCAGGATCCATGTAAAATCAGAGGGCCCACATCAACAAAGGGATGGGAACCAGGCATAAGTTACCTCACACCAGAGGGGCCACATCATAAATTTGAGGAAAGCAGTAGGAAACACTTCACACTGGAAGGCCCACAGCACCAAGGGAATGGCATCCAGGCAGCAGACACCTCACACCACACGGCCCACATCATAAAATGTGAGGATCCAAGCAGTTGTGACCTTACACCAGAGGGCCCTCATCACCAAGACGATGAGGCTCCGACCAAGTTCCACCTAACAACAGAGTGCCCACATCATAAAAAGTTGAAGAACCCAGTAGGATCAATCTCTCACCAGAGGGCCCACATCACGAAGGGGGTGGGAACCATGCAGGAGTGTACTCATATCAGACGGCCCACATCATAAAAATGTGAGGAAACCAGCAGTTGGGGCCTTACAGAAGAGGGCCCACATCACCAAAATGATGAGGAACCCATCTGAATCCACAAAACACCAGAGGGCCAACATCATAAAAATGTGAGGAAACTAGCAGCTGGGAACTTACACAAGAGGGCCCACATCACCAAGGGGATGAGGCACCCATCAGGATCCACCTCACAGCAGAGCGCCTACATCACCATGGGGATGGGTACAAGGCAAGTGTGACCTCACACTAGCGGGCCCACATCATAAGAATATAAGGAACCCAGGAGTTGTTACATCAAAAATGAGGGCCAACATCACGAAGACCATGAGGCAACCAGCAGGATCCACCTCAACACAGAGTGCCCATATCAAAAAACTCTGAGGAACCCAGAAGGATCCATCTAACACCAGAGGGCCCACGTCACCAAAGGGATGGGAACCAGGCATAAGTTACCTCACACCAGAAGGCCCACATCATAAATTTGAGGAAAGGAGTAGGTAACACCTGACACTGGAAGGCCCACATCAACAAGTGAATGGGATCCAGGCAGCATTCACCTCACACCAGATGGCCCACATCATAAAAGGTGAGGAACCCAGCAGTTGTGTCCTTACATCAGAGGACCCTCATCACCAAGGCAATGAGGCTCCCAGCCAGTTCCACCTAACACCAGAGGGCCCACATCACAAAAAGTTGAGGAATTCA
>NW_006775610.1:91866-154127 GCF_000442215.2 Lipotes vexillifer | reverse complement strand
TCAGCAGGATCGATCTCTCACCAGAAGGCCCACATCAGCAAGGGAATGGAACAAGGCAGTACTGACCTCATACCAGAGGACCCACATCATAAAAATATGAGGAAACCAGAAGTTGGGACCGTACAAAAGAGGGCCCACATCACCAAGGAAATAAGCACCCATCAGGATCCACCTCACACCAGAGGGCTCACATCACCATGGGGATGGGTACCAGGCAGGAGTGAATTCACACCAGAAGGCCCATACCATAAAAAGGTGAGGAAACCAGCACGTGTGACCTCAAACCAGAGGGCCCACATCAACAAGGGGTTGAGACACCCAGAAGGATCCACACACACCGGGGGACCCAATTCACCAAGGTGTTGGGATGCAGGCAGTAATGACCTCAAACCAGCAGGTCCACATCATAAAAAGGTAAGGAACCCAGCAGTTATGACCTCAAAAATGAAGGCCCACGTCACCAATTGGTTGAGGCAACCAAAAGGATCCATCTCAAACCAGAGGGGCCACATCAAAACAAGGTGAGGAACCCAGAAGTTGAGACCTTGCACCACAGGTCCCACATCACCAAGGGTTTAGGCACTAGGCAGGACTGACCTCATACCACAGGACCCACATCATAAAATATTGAGGAACACAGCAGTGTTGACATCACACCAGAGGGCCCATATCACCAAGGGGATGAGGCACCCAGCATTATACACCAACCACCAGAGGGCCCACATCACCAAACTAATGGGAACCATGCAGGATTAACCTCACACAAGATGGCGCACATCACCAAAGTAATGAGGCTCCCATCAGGATCCACTTCACACCAGAGGGCCCACATCAACAACGGGACGGGAACCAGGCAGGAGTGACTTCACAAACAATGGACCACATCATAATAAGGTGAGGAACCCACCAGTTGGGACCTCACAACACAGGTCCCACATCACCAAGGGGATGGAAACAAGGTAACAGTAACTTCACAACAGAGTGCCCATATAATAAAAAGGTGAGGAATCCAGCAGTTGGACCTCACATCAGAGAGCCTTATCACCAAGTGGTTGGGGCACCAAGCAGGAACAACCTCACACCAGAGGGACCACATCACCACTTGTATGAGAACCAGGCAGGAGTGAACACATACCAGATGGCCCACATCATGAAAAGGTGAGGAACTCAGCAGTTGTGACCTCACACCAGAGAGCCCACATCACCAAGGGGATGAGTCAACCAGAAGGAACCACCTTACACCAGATGGCCCACATCACCAAGGGGATGGGAACCTGGCATAAGTGTACTCCCAATGTTAGGCCCACATCATAAAAAGTGAGGAATCCAGCAGTTGTAACCTTACACCAGAAGGCCTTCATCACAAAGGGGATGCAGTTCCCAGCAGGTTCCACCTAACACCAGAGGGCCTACAACACAGAAAGATGAAGAACCCAGCAGGATAAATCTCTCACCAGAGGGTCCTCTTCCCCAAGGAGGTAGGAACGAGCCAAGAGTGATCTCACACCACAGGGCCCACATCATAAAAATGTGAGGAAACCAACACTTCGGACGTTACACATGAGGGCCCACTTCACCAAGGGGATGAGGGAACCATCAGAATCCACATCATGCCAGAGGGCCCACATCACCATGGGGATGGGTACCAGGCAGAAGTGACCTCACACCAGAGGTCACACATCATAAAAAGCTGAGGAACCCAGCACATGTGACGTCAAACCAGAGGGCCCACAACCAGGGGGATGAGGCACCCAGAAGGATCCATGCACAGCAGTGGGCCTACATCACCAAGGGTTTGGGTACCAGGCAGGAGTGACCTCTCACCAGAGGGCCAACATCACAAAAAGGTGAGGAACCCAGTAGGATCAAACTCTCACCAGGGGCCCACATCACCATGGGGATGGGAACCAGGCAGGAGGGATCTCACACCCGATGGTCCACATCATAATAAGGTGAGGTGGGGCTTCCCTGGTGGCGCAGTGGTTGAGAGTCCACCTGCCAATGCAGGGGACACGGGTTCGAGCCCTGGTCTGGGAGGATCCCACATGCCACGGAGCAACTAGCCCCGTGAGCCATAATTGCTGAGCCTGCGCATCTGGAACCTGTGCTCCACAACAACAGAGGCTGAGATAGTGAGAGGCCCGCGCACCACGATGAGGAGTGGCTCCCACTTGCTGCAACTGGAGAAAGCCCTTGCACAGAAACGAAGACCCAACACAACCAAAAATAAATAAATAAAATTAAAAAAAAAATAAGGTGAGGAACCCAGCAGTTGGGACCTCACAAAACAGGCCCCACATCACCAAGTGGATGGGAACCAGGTAGGAGGAACCTCACAACAGAGGTCCCATATAATAAAAAGTTGAGGAATCTAGCAGTTGCAACCTCACACGAGAGAGCCCCATTACCAAGGTTTTGAGGCACCCAGCAGGAACCACCTCACACCAGAGGGCCACATCATTAATAGTTGAGGAACCCAGCATTTGTGACCTCACAACAGAGGGCCCACATCACAGAGGGGGTGAGTCACCCAGACTGAACCACCTGACACCAGATGGCCCACATCACCACGGGTTCTGGAACCTGGCAGGAGTGTCCTAACATGAGTGGGCCCTCATCATAAAAAGTGAGGAACCCAGCAGTTGTGACCTTACAACAAAAGGCCCTCATCACCAAGGGGATGAGGCTCCCAGGAGGTTCCACCTAACAGGAGAGGGTCCAAATCACAAAAAGTCGAGGAACGCAGAAGGATCACTCTCTCACCAGAGAGTCCACATCATCAAGGGGATGGGAACCAGGCAGGAGTGACCTCAGACCAGAGGGCCCACATCATAAAAATGTGAGGAAATGAGAAGTTGAGACCTTACAAAAGAGGGCCCACATCACCAAATGGATGAGGCACCCATCAGGACCCACCTCACACCAGAGGGCCCACATCAACCCGGGGATGAGTACCAGGCAGGAGTGACCTCACACCAGAGGGCCAACATCACAAAAAGTGAGGAACCCAGCAGGATCAAACTCTCACCAGAGGGCCCACATCACCCAGGGGATGGGAACCAGCCAGGAGTGACCTCACACCAGAAGGCCCACATCATAAAAATGTGAGGAACCCAGCAGTTGGACCTTTCACAAGAGGGCCCACATCACCACAGTGATGAGGCGCCCAGAAGGTTCCATGCACACCAGAGAGCCTAAATATGCAAGGGGATGGGAAGCAGGCAGGAATGACCTCACACAAGTGGACGCACATCATAAAAAGCTAAGGAACCCAGCAGTTTTGACCCCAAAAATGAGGGTCTACACAACAAAGAGGATGAGACAACCAGCAGGTTCCATGTGAAACCAGAGGGCCCACATCTAAAAATGTGGGGAAACCAGCAGAATCCATGTAAAATCAGAGGGCCCACATTATCAGAAGGATGGGATCCAGGCATCAGTTGCCTCACACCAGAGGGCCCACATCATAAATTTGAGGAAAGCACTATGAACCACCTCACTCTGGAGGGAAGGTGAGGTGAAGTGAGGGAAATGAAGTGACAGAGGTGAGGGAAGTGAGGTGAGTGATGTGAGCTAAGGGTGGTGAGGGAGGTTAGGTAAGGGAGATGAGGGACGTGAGGGAGGTGAGGTGAGGCAGGTGAGGTGAGGGAGGTTACATGAGGATGGTGAGGTGAGGGAGGTGAGGTGAGGGTGGTGAGGTGAGGTGAGGGAGGTGAGGGAGCTGAGGGAGGTGAGGTGAGGTAGGTGAGATGAAGTCTGGGAGGTGAGCTGAAGGAGGTGACGGATGTGAGGTGACCAAGGTGAGGTGAGGTGAGGTGTGTGAGGTGAGGGAGGTGAGGTGAGGAAGGTGAAGGAGGGGAGGCGAGTGAGGTGAGATGTAGGAGTTTAGGTGAGGTGAGGATGATGAGATGAGGGAGGTGAGGGAGGAGAGGTGACGTGAGGGAGGTGAGTGGAGCGAGTTGAGGGAGTTGAGGTGAGGGAGGTGAGGAAGGTGAGATGAGGGAAGTGAGGGAGGTGTGGTGAGGGAGGTGATGTGAGTTGTGGGAGGAGAGGTGATGTGAGGGAGGTGAAGTGAGGTGAGGGAGGTGAGGTGAAGTAAGGGAAGTGAGGGAGGTGAGGTGAGGGTGGTGAAAAAAGTGAGGAACCCAGCAGGATCAAACTCTCACCAGAGGGCCCACATCACCCAGGGGATGGGAACCAGCCAGGAGTGACCTCACACCAGAAGGCCCACATCATAAAAATGTGAGGAACCCAGCAGTTGGACCTTTCACAAGAGGGCCCACATCACCACAGTGATGAGGCGCCCAGAAGGTTCCATGCACACCAGAGAGCCTAAATATGCAAGGGGATGGGAAGCAGGCAGGAATGACCTCACACAAGTGGACGCACATCATAAAAAGCTAAGGAACCCAGCAGTTTTGACCCCAAAAATGAGGGTCTACACAACAAAGAGGATGAGACAACCAGCAGGTTCCATGTGAAACCAGAGGGCCCACATCTAAAAATGTGGGGAAACCAGCAGAATCCATGTAAAATCAGAGGGCCCACATTATCAGAAGGATGGGATCCAGGCATCAGTTGCCTCACACCAGAGGGCCCACATCATAAATTTGAGGAAAGCACTATGAACCACCTCACTCTGGAGGGAAGGTGAGGTGAAGTGAGGGAAATGAAGTGACAGAGGTGAGGGAAGTGAGGTGAGTGACGTGAGCTAAGGGTGGTGAGGGAGGTTAGGTAAGGGAGATGAGGGACGTGAGGGAGGTGAGGTGAGGCAGGTGAGGTGAGGGAGGTTACGTGAGGATGGTGAGGTGAGGGAGGTGAGGTGAGGGTGGTGAGGTGAGGGAGGTGAGGGAGCTGAGGGAGGTGAGGTGAGGTAGGTGAGATGAAGTCTGGGAGGTGAGCTGAAGGAGGTGACGGATGTGAGGTGACCAAGGTGAGGTGAGGTGAGGTGTGTGAGGTGAGGGAGGTGAGGTGAGGAAGGTGAAGGAGGGGAGGCGAGTGAGGTGAGATGTAGGAGTTTAGGTGAGGTGAGGATGATGAGATGAAGGAGGTGAGGGAGGTGAGGTGAGGGAGGTGAGGGAGGTGAGTGGAGTGAGTTGAGGGAGTTGAGGTGAGGGAGGTGAGGAAGGTGAGATGAGGGAAGTGAGGGAGGTGAGGTGAGTTGTGGGAGGAGAGGTGATGTGAGGGAGGTGAGGTGATACAGGTGAGACAGGTGAGGTGAGGGAGGTGAGGTGAGGGAGGTGAAGTGAGGTGAGGGAGGTGAGGTGAAGTAAGGGAAGTGAGGGAAGTGAGGTGAGGGTGGTGATGTGAGGGAGGTTAGGGAGGTAAGGTGACAGAAGTGAGGTAAGTGGGGGAGGTGATGTGAGGTGTGGGATGTAAGGTGAGGGATGAGGGAGTTGATGTGTGGAAGGTGAGAAAGGGAGGTGAGGGTGATGTTGTGAGGGAGGTGAGGTAAGGGAGGTGAGGGAGGTGAAGAGTTGAGGTGAGTTGAGGGATTTGAAATGAGGTGCCAGAGGTGATATGAGGGAGGTGAGGCATGTGAGGGGACGGAGGAGAGATGATGGAGGTGAGGTGAGGAGAGGGAAGAGAGGTTAGGTGAGGGAGATAAAGGGAAGGAGGTGAGGGATGTGAGGTGCAGGAGGTGATGTGAGGGAGGTGAGGGAGGTGAGCTGAGGGAGGTGAGGGAGGCGAGGTGACAGAGGTGAGGAAGGTGAGGTGAGGGAGGTGAGGTGAAGTGTGGCAGGTAAAGGAGGTGAGGTGAGGGAGGCGAAGTGTGGTGAGTGAGGTGAGGAGAGCGGGGTGAGGTGAGGGAGGTGAGGGAGGTGAGGTGAGGGAAGTGAGCTGAGGTGAGTGAGGTGAGGAGAGGCAGGTGATGTGAGAGAGGTGAGGGAGGTGAGGTGAGGGAGGTGAAGTAGGGGAGGGGAGTGAGGTGAAATGTGGGAGGTGAGGTGATGTGAAGGTGGTGAGATGAGGGAGGTGAGGGAAGTGATGTGAGGGAGGTGAGGTGAGGTGAGGGAGGTAAGGGCAGTAAGGTTGGGGAGGTGAGGAGATGTTTGGGAGGTGAGGAGACATGTGGGTGGTGAGGGAGGTGAGGGAGGTGAGGTGATGTGAGGGAAGTGAGGAATGTGAGGTGAGAGACATGAGGTGAGGGAGGTGATTGAGGTGAGGTGATGGAGGTGAGGGAGGGAGGTGAGTTGAGTTGAGGTGAGGGAGGTGAATTGAGGTGAGGTGAGGTGTGGGAGGTGAGGGAGGTGAGGTAAGGGATTTGAGGTGAGGAGGCTTAGGTGAGTTGAGGTGAGGGAGGTTAGGAGAAGGAGGTGAGATGAGGTTAGTGAGATGAGAAGGGCTGTGGGAGGTGAGCAAGGTGAGGTGAGTAGAGGGAGGTGAGGAGAGGTGTGGGAGGTTATTGAGCTGAGTTGAAGATGTGAGGTGATGTGAAGGAGGTGAGATGATGTGAGTGAGGTGAGGTGAGGTGAGGTGAGGTGAGGTGAGGGTGGTGACATGAGGGAGGTGAGGTGATGGAAGTGAGGTGAGGTTAGGGAGGTGAGGTGAGGGTTAGGAGGTGAGGTGATGGAGGAGAGGGCGGTGAGGTGAGGGAGGCGAGGTGAGGGAGATTAGATGAGGTAGGTGAGGTAAGGGACATGAGGGAGGTGAGGTGAAGGAGGAGAAGTGAGGGAGGTGATGTAGGTGAGGTGAGGGAGGTGCAGAAGGTGGGGTGTGGGAGGTGAGGTAAGGTGAGTGATGAGAGGTGAGGGAGTAGATGTGAGATGTAGGAGATGAAGGTGGTGAGGTGAGGGAGGTGAGGTAAGGTGAGTGAGGTGATGTGAGTGATGAGAGGTGAGGGAGTAGATGTGAGATGTAGGAGGTGAAGGTGGTGAGGTGAGGGAGGTGAGGTAAGGTGAGTGAGGTGATGTGAGGGAGGTGATGTGAAGGAGGCGAGGGAGGTGATGTGAGGCAGGTGAGGAGGGGAGGGTAGTGAGGTGAGGTGAGGGTGGTGAGATGAGAGAGGTGAGGCAAGTGAGGTGAGGGAGGTGAGGTGAGGTGTGGGAGGAGAGGTGACTTGAGGGTGTGAGGTGAGGTAGGCGAGGGAGTGAGGTGAAGGAGGTGGGGGAGGTGAGGGAAGAGACGTGAGGGAGGTGAGGGTGGTGATATGAGGGAGGAGAGGGAGGTGAGGTGAGGGAGGTGAGTTGAGGTGAGGGAAGTGAGGCAGGTGAGGTGAGGGTTGTGACGTAAGGGAGGTTAGAGAGGTGAGGTGATGGAATTGAGGTGAGGTGTGGGATATGAGGTGATGAAGTGAGGGCAGTGAGGTGATGGAGGTGAGGGAGATGAGGTGAGGGAGATTAGATGAGGGAGGTGAGGTAAGGGAGGTGAGGCAGTTGAGATTAGGGAGGTGAGGTGAGGCAAGTGAGGGAGGTTAGGAAGGTGGGGTGAGGGAGGTGAGGTAAGTTGAGTCAGGAGAGGTGAGGTGAGGGAAGTGAGGTTTGGACGTGAGGCAGGTGAGGTGTGGGAGGTGATGTGATGGAGGTGATGGAGGTAAGTGGAGGGAGGTGAGGTGATGTGAGGCAGTTGAGGTGAGTTGAGGGAGGTGAGGGAGGTGAGGTGATGGAGGTTACGGACCTGATGTGAGGGAGGTGAGGTGAGTTGAGGGAGGAGAGGTGATGTCAGGGAGGTGAGGTGAGAGAGGTGAGGGAGGTGAGGTGAGGGAAGTGATGTGAAGGAGGTGAAGTGAGGGAGGTGTGGGAGGTGAGATGTGGGAGGTAACGTGAGGGAGGTGAGAGATGTGAGGGAAGGGAGGTGAGCGAGGTGAGGTGTGGAAAGTGAGGTTAGGTGAGATAGGTGAGGTGAGGTGAGGGAGGGGAAGTGAGGGAGGTGTGGGAGGTGAGGTGCCAGAGGTGATATGAGGGAGGTGAGGCATGTGAGGGGATGGAGGAGAGGTGATGGAGGTGAGGTGAGGAGAGGTTAGGTGAGGGAGTTTAAGTGAGAGAGGTGAGGGATGTGAGGTGCGGAAGGTGATGTCAGGGAGGTGAGGGATGTGAGGGGAGGGAGGTGAGGGAGGTGAGGCAAAGTGTGGGAGGTGAAGTAGGTGAGGTTAGGGAGGTGGGGGAGTTGAGGTGAGGGAGGTGAGGTGAGGTTAGGGAGGTGAGCAGAGTTGTGGGAGGTGATGGAGGAGCGGTGACGAAGGTGAGGTGAGGTGAGGTGAGGTGAGGGAGGTGAGGTGAGGGAGGTGAGGTGATGTGAGGGATGTGAGGTGAGTTGAGGGAGGTGAGTGAGGTGAGTGGAGGGAGGTGAAGGAGGTGAGGTGATTTAGGTGATGTGAGGTAAGGGAGGTGAGAGACGTGAGGTGTGGGACAGGATGTGAGGGAGGTGAGGGAGGTGAGGTGAAGGAGATGAGGGAGGTGAGGTGAGGAGAGGGAAGAGAGGTGAGGTGAGGGAGGTGAGGTGAGGGAAGTGAGATGAGGTGATGGAGGAGAGGTGATGTGGGGCAGGTGACATGAGAGAACTGAGGTGAGGTTGGTGAAGTGAGGGATGTGAAGGAGGTGAGGTGATGGAGATTACGTGAGGTGAGTGAGGTGAGCTGAGGTGTGGAAGGAGAGATGAGGGATGTGAGGGAGGTGAGGTGAGGGAGGTGAGGGAGGTGACGTGAGGCAGGTGAGGGAGGTGAGAGGAGGGAGATGAGGGAGGTGAAGTGAGGGAAGTGAGGTGAGGGAAGTGAGGGAGGTGAGGTGAGGTGACTGAGGAGAGGTTTCCTGAGGGAGGTGAGGTGAGAGAGGTGAGGAGACATGTGGGATGTGAGGGAGTGAGGTTAGGGAGGTGAGGGAGGTGATATGAGGGAAGTGATGTGAGGGAGGTTAGGTGAGGGAGGTGAGGAGACGTGTGGGATGTGACGGAGGTAAGGTGAGGTGAGGGAAGTGAGGTGATGTGAGGCAGTTGAGTGTAGTTGAGGGAGATGAGTTTAGTGAGGTGAGGGAGGTGAGGTGAGAGAGGAGAGGTAGCTGAGGTGATGGAGGTGAGGGAAGTGAGTGAGGTGAGTGTAGGGAGGTGAAGGAGGTGAAGTGAGGTAGGTGAGGGTGAGGTGAGGTGTGGTGAGGGTTGTGAGGTGTGGTGAGGGAGTGGAGGTGAGGTGAGATAAGAGAGGTAGCTGAGGTGATGGAGGTGAGGTGAAGGAGGTGAGGTGAGATGAGGGAGGTGAGGGAAATGAGGTGACAGATGTAAGGGAGTTGAAGTGAGATAGGTGAGGGAAGTGAGGTGAGGGAGGTGAGGGAGGTGAATGGATGGAGGTGAGGGACATGAGGTGAGGGATGTGAAGAAAGTGAAGTGAGGGAGGTGAGGGAGGTGAGATGAGGGAGGTGAGGTGAGGGAAGTGAGATGAGGTTAGGGAGGTGAGGAGTGGTGTGGGAGGTAATTGAGGAGAGGTGATGAAGGTGAGGTGAGGTGATGTGAGGGAGGTGAGATGAGTTGAGGGAGGGGAGGGAGGGGAGGTGAGGGTTGTGAGGTGAGGGAGGTGAGGAATTTTTTGTGATGCATGTGAAGTGAGATGAGAGAGTTGAGGTGAAGTGTGAGAGGTGAGGGACCTTAGGTGAGTTGAGGTGAGGGAGGTGAGGTCAGGTGTGGTGAGGTAGGTGAGGGAAGTGTGGTGAGGGAAATGAGGGAGGGAGGTGAGATGAGATTAGGGAGGTGAGGAGAGGTGTGGGAGGTGAGGTGAGGAGAGGGAGGTGTGGTGAGGTGAGGGAAGTGAGGTAGGTGAGCTGAGGGTGGTGACATGATGGAGGTGAAAGAGGTGAGGTGACAGAAGTGAGGTGAGGTTAGGGAGGTGAGGTGAGGTGTGGGAGCTGAGGTGATGGAGGTGAGGAGGGTGAGGTGAGGGAGGTGACAGAGGTGAGGTGTGGGATATTAAGTGAGGGAGGTGAAGTAACAGAGGTGAGTGAGGTGAGGTGAGGGAGGTGAGGTGACATGAGTGAGGGGAGGTGAGGTGAGGGAAGTGAGGTGAAGGACGTGATGGAGGTGAGGTGTGGGAGGTGATGTAATGGAGGTGAGGGAGGTGAATGCAAGGAGGTGAGGTTAGGGAGGTGAGGTGAGGAGAGGGAGGTGAAGTGAGGGAGCTGAGGGAGGTGAGGTGTGGGAGGTGATGTGAGTTTAGGGCGGTGAGGAGAGTTGTGGAAGGTGAAGGAGGTGAGATGAGGCGAGGGAATTGAGGTTAATTGAGGGAAGTGAGGGAAGTGACGTGATGGAGGTTAGGGAGGTGATGTGAGGGTGGTGAGGTGAGTTGAAGGAGGAGAGCATACATGAGGGAGGTGAGTTGAGAGACGTGAGGTAAGTGAGGTGAGGGTGTTGATGAGAGGGAGGTGAGGTGAGGAGAGGTAGGAGAGGTGAGGAGAGGGAGGTGAAGTGAAGGATTTGAGGGACGTGAGATGAGGGAGGTGAGGGAAGAGATTTGATGTGAGGGAGGTGAGGTGAGGGTGGTGATGTAAGGGACGTGAGGGAGGTGAGGTTTGGTGAGGGAGGTGAGTTGAGTTGAGTGAGGTGAAGTGAAGTGAGGGAGGTTAGGTGAGGTCGGGAGGGAGGTGGGGTGAGGGAGGTGAGGTAGGGAGGGAGGTGATTTGAGGGAGGTAAGGTGAGGTGAGGTGAGGGACGTGAGGTGAAGTGTGGTGAGGGAGGTTACGAGAGCTGTGGGAGGTGAGTTGAGGGAGGTGAGGTAAGAGAGGTGAGGTGAGGGAACTTAGGTGGGTTGAGGTGAGGGAGGTGAGGTGAGTTGGGGTGAAGGAGGTGAGGGAGGTGATGTGAGTGAAGTGAGGGAGGTAAGGAAAGGGAGGTGAGGTGAGGTTAGGGTAGTGAGGAGAGGGAGGTGAGGAGAGGTGTAGGCGGTGACGGATTTGAGTTGAAGGATGTGAGGTGATGTGAGTGAGGTGAGGTGAGGAAATTGAGGGAGGTAAGGTGTGGTTGGTGACGTGTGTGACGTGAGGGAGGTGAGGTGACGGAAGTGAGGTGAGGTTAGGGAGGTGAGGTGAGTTATGGGTGGTGAGGTGATGGAAGTGAGGGTGCTGTGGTGAGGGAGGTGAGGGAGGTGAAGTGAGGGAGCTGAGGGATGTGAGGTGCGGGAGGTGATGTGAGGGAGGTGAGGGATGTGAGGGGATGGAGGTGAAGTGAGGGAGGTGAGGGATGTGAGGTGAGTGATGTGATGCGAGGGAGGTGAGGGAGGTGACGTTAGGGAGGTTATGTGAGGGAGGTGAGGGTGTTGATGTAAGGGAGGTGAGGTGAGGGAGCTTAGGTGAGTTGAGGTGAGGGAGGTGAGGTGAGGTGTGGTGAGGGAGTTGAGGGAGGTGAGGTGAGGGAAGTGAGGGAAGTAAGGAGAGGCAGGTGAGGTGAGGTTAGTGAGGTGAGGAGAGGTGTGGGAGGTCAGGTGAGAAGAGGGAGGTGAGGAGAGGTGTGGGCAGTGACGGAGTTGATTTGAAGGATGTGAGGTGAGGTGAGGGACGTGAGATGATGTGAGGTGAGGGAAGAAAGGGAGGTGAGGTGAGGGTGGTGACATGAGGGAAGTGAGGGAGGTGAGGTGACGGAAGTGAGGTGAAGTTAGGGAGGTGAGGTGTGGGAGTTGATGTGATGGATGTGAGGGCAGTGAGGTGAGGGAGGTGAGGGAGGTGAGGTGAGGGAGACTAGGTGAGGGAGGTGACGTAAGGGAGGTGAGGGAGGTGAGGTGATGTGAGGGAGGTGATGTGAGGGAGGTGATGTGAGGGAGGTGAGATGAGGGAGGTGAAGGAGGGGAGGGGAGTGAGGTGAGGTGTGGGAGGTGAGGTGAGGGAATTGAGGGAGGTAAGGTGAGGCTGGTGATGTGAAGGAGGTAAGGGAGATAAGGTGACGTAAGTGAGGTGTGGTGAGGGAGGTGAGGTGAGGTGTGGGATGTGAGGTGATAGAGATGAGGGCAGTGAGGTGAGGGAGGTGAAGGTGATGAGGTGAGAGAGGTGAGGTAGTTTAGGTGAGGCAGGTGACAGAGGTGAGGTGAGGGAGGTTAGGAAGGTGGGGTGAGGGAGGTGAGGAGAGGTGAGTGGGGATAGGTGAGGTGAGGGAAGTTAGGTGAGGGAAGTGAGGGAGGTGACATGGTATGTGATGTGACAGAGGTCATGGAGGTGAGTGGAGGGAGGTGAGGTGAGGAGAGGGAGGTGAAGTGAGGGAGGTGAGGTGAAGGAGGTGATGTGAGTTTAGGGTGGTAAGCAGAGTTGTGGGAGGTGAAGGAGGTGAGGTGAGGGAAGTGAGGTGAGGTGAGGGAGGTGAGGTGAGTTGAGTGAGGAGAGGTGACGTAAGGGAAGTGAGGTGAGAGAGGTGAGGGTGTTTAGGAGAGGGAAGTGATGTGAGGAAGGTGAGGTGAGGAGAGGGAGGAGAGGTGAGGTGAGGGAGGTGAGGGAAGGGAGGTGAGGGAGGTGAGGGAAGGGAGGTGAGGAAGGTGAGGGAAAGGAGGTGAGAGAGGTAAGGTGTGGGAAGTGAGGTTAGGTGAGGGAGGTGAGGTGAGGTGAGGGAGGTGCAGGAGGGGCGGTCCCAGAGATGATGTGAGGGAGGTGAGGCATGTGAGTGGACAGAGGAGAGGTGATGGAAGTGAGGAGAGGAAAGGGAGGTGAGTTGAGGGAGGTGAGGTGAGGATAGGGAGGAGAGGTTTGGTGAGCGAGGTGATGTGAGGGAGGGAAGGGAGGTGAGGGAAGGGAGGTGAGGGAAGGGAGGTGAGGTGTGATGTGGGAGGAGAGGGAGGTGAGATGAGGTGGGTGAGGGAAGTGAGGTGAAAGAGGTGAGGAAGGTGAGGTGAGGGAACCAGAGGGCATTTTCTCACATAGGCAAGGTCATAAACAACTGTCAAGTGAAGTTGAAATAGCAACAAATCAAATAATAACAGAAAACATTTTTACAGATTTTTAAACCTTACAAAGCATTTTCATTATCTAATTTAATCCTCAAATCAACGCCATGAGATAGCTATTATTTTCCCATTAGAAATGACCACATATTAAATCCTTAGTGATTGCTCAAGAAAAGCTGAAATCTTGAGTGTTACATCTATTAATGCCATGGTTGGGTGTTTTCCCATGGGAACATTGGATGCTGAAATCCACAGGGATTTTCAGCTGAAGATGGCAGACTAGGAAATATATTTACTTTCTGTTCCTCCTGAAACTATATCTAAATAAAACTGTAGAAATACCAAAATTAATCAACCAATAAAAGCCAAGACATTTTGGAAGTCATCAACCACAGAAAGATTTCAACACATTTCGAAAAGGCAAACAATGAAATGGAGGAGCCATGAATAAAATAATGAAGAAAAAGACTGACCCTAAGTAAGGTCTGCACAAAGCCAGTCAGCTTTTGCTGAGCTCTGGTTATAGTAAAGGGCAGAGGAAAGAAGAGGGGCTGAAAACAAGGAGACAAACGTCATTTTAGGAAAAACAGTTCATTAATGAGCTCCAGGGAACACTCAGCCTGCTTCCATACTAACCCATGAATTGCAATGGATTGTTGGTAAGCAAGACAAGAAAACAGGGAAGGAACAAAAGAAACAAAAATCAAGACATTATTTCCTAGTGAAACAATGTCAAGACATTGTTTCTTACTGAACTCATCTCAAATGAGATCGAGGAATTATGGTTCAATGCCACATCTGTAAATCATTTCTGCTCTTGGAGAGGTTACAAAGGGCTTATAATATTTACCTATTTTTTTTCAGGCAGAATTTAGGTCTGAGCAAAAGCTTTTGTGTCCTCCAACCCCAAAGTATATTGGGGATGGAAGCCCAAATTTGCTGTGACATACCATAAAAAGAATCTCATGAGCAGAGGGTCAAACTAATTTTGGAATATATGAATTATTCCCAGTGTTATTTTCAATAGGTTTTAAAATATATATACATATATATATATATATAATTATATATATATAATTATATATATATAATTATATATATATTTATATATATAATTTATATATATTTATACATATAATTTTTATATATTTATATATATCTATATATAAATACATTTTTACTGATCTATATGATTCTGGATTCCGAAACTTCTACATGTCACATGCGTGATACATAACACACAATGTCAGCCCCAGGAGAGAGAAAACACTCCAATGAAGCAAGCCAAAGAAACAAGTTTTAAACAAGGTAAAATGATGTGTAGACCAGGATTGTTCAATTCCTTCCTGTCATGCTGAAGCTTCCAGCTCCTGAATAACAACACATGCTTCCCTTGTCCTAGACACCCAAGAGTACATCTCCTCTCTTGGGCATAAGAATGTCTAGGGTTACATATGTGTAGTAAAGAGTGGACCCAGCTGTCATACTCACAAAGACCAAATTGTGTTGATCATACTTTACACCAGTTCATCGCTCCACGCTGACTGGAAGTCATCAACCACAGAAAGATTTCAACACATTTCGAAAAGGCAAACAATGAAATGGAGGAGCCATGAATAAAATAATGAAGAAAAAGACTGACCCTAAGTAAGGTCTGCACAAAGCCAGTCAGCTTTTGCTGAGCTCTGGTTATAGTAAAGGGCAGAGGAAAGAAGAGGGGCTGAAAACAAGGAGACAAACGTCATTTTAGGAAAAACAGTTCATTAATGAGCTCCAGGGAACACTCAGCCTGCTTCCATACTAACCCATGAATTGCAATGGATTGTTGGTAAGCAAGACAAGAAAACAGGGAAGAAACAAAAGAAACAAAAATCAAGACATTATTTCCTAGTGAAACAATGTCAAGACATTGTTTCTTACTGAACTCATCTCAAATGAGATCGAGGAATTATGGTTCAATGCCACATCTGTAAATCATTTCTGCTCTTGGAGAGGTTACAAAGGGCTTATAATATTTACCTATTTTTTTTCAGGCAGAATTTAGGTCTGAGCAAAAGCTTTTGTGTCCTCCAACCCCAAAGTATATTGGGGATGGAAGCCCAAATTTGCTGTGACATACCATAAAAAGAATCTCATGAGCAGAGGGTCAAACTAATTTTGGAATATATGAATTATTCCCAGTGTTATTTTCAATAGGTTTTAAAATATATATACATATATATATATATATAATTATATATATATAATTATATATATATAATTATATATATATTTATATATATAATTTATATATATTTATACATATAATTTTTATATATTTATATATATCTATATATAAATACATTTTTACTGATCTATATGATTCTGGATTCCGAAACTTCTACATGTCACATGCGTGATACATAACACACAATGTCAGCCCCAGGAGAGAGAAAACACTCCAATGAAGCAAGCCAAAGAAACAAGTTTTAAACAAGGTAAAATGATGTGTAGACCAGGATTGTTCAATTCCTTCCTGTCATGCTGAAGCTTCCAGCTCCTGAATAACAACACATGCTTCCCTTGTCCTAGACACCCAAGAGTACATCTCCTCTCTTGGGCATAAGAATGTCTAGGGTTACATATGTGTAGTAAAGAGTGGACCCAGCTGTCATACTCACAAAGACCAAATTGTGTTGATCATACTTTACACCAGTTCATCGCTCCACGCTGACGTTGCAATAAATGATATATTTGCTTTCTAGACATGAATGAGACGCCTTACTGGATATACTCCAGGAAGGACAGAGAAGCTGGTTTCTCATCCATACGGAACAATTCACTGGTGAATTTCTTTCAGGGTAGCCCATGATTTATCTAGAATATCATCTTTACATATCTGGATCCTTCAAACTAGACAAAGGGAAAATACGGGCTTCAAGCCTCAATTAGAAATATGGAATGTTGTCATGCTGACAACTGGTGGTCCCTGACCTGTATCTTCTGAGATTAGAACACAGTGTGGTGGATGACAAATTCATACGTTGAACAAAAGAAGACCTCCTACAGGGCAGTGTAGCTGTTCATTACAGTTATGGCACTTAGGGCTAAGAACCATAAGGACTACAAGAAAAAAAGAAAAACAAGTAACACATGAAGCATATGTGATAAGGAGGCACCACAGCCCAGAACACGAGCTCTGGAATCACACAGGCTTGGCTCGAATCCCGGCTAAGCCACTACAATCTGTATACCCTGAAGGACAGGCCAAGGTTTAAATGTTGTTTTAACAAATTTCAAAAAAGAAGTGAAGAAAGAACCTATCTCCCAGGAAGGGACATCATGGGGTGCACCATCCAGTCGGATAAGGGATCTGCATCTCCTGATCAGAAACTTTGCCACCTAGCTCATGGTGATGCTGGCAGCTGAGCAGTCCTGGAGAAGGTGATCCTGTATCCAGGCCTCGCAGAGAATCTGGGGAGGTCCCCAGAGGAGGTGGCCCACACCTTGGTAAGTTCTGGCTGCCTCCTGCCCTCAGCTCTGAGCAGGCTCTGGCCTCTGGGCCCCGTGGTGGGGAAGACCTGGCCGATACATATGCAGGGCTGAGGGCCCTGCAATGCCAGTGCCCAGGCAGGGTGAGCTCTGGAGGAGAAGGCTTCCACAGCCCCCAACAGTCTCCGCATGGTGGCCCGTCTGGTGCCAAACACCTGCCACCCACAGTGAAAAGTCCCAGCCACTAGGAAGTCCAGAAGGGGCCCTGCCCTTTGCCTTTGGGCCAGGGTTAAGCCACAAACTGGGCTTGCATGTGCTCCCTGCCTCACCCCCTGCCCTGCCCACCCTTTCTCTGTGACACGTACAATGGACATATCATAGAGTCAGGCTGAGCCATCCAGTGTCCAGTGGGTACTAGACCTTCAAAGGAGTTAGAAGCTAGGAGGAAGCTCTCCCACTTTCACTCTCTGCTCTCACATCAGGCAGGCAGTATCTCTAATATGGAACCTATGGACACCACACACCCTTCCCAGGCTGTCATCTTCCATTCTGGTCCTGTTTTCCCCAGCACCCCATTGACGGTTTTGGCGGGCATTGGTGCTTCAGCAGGCAGCACCTCAGACCCCAAAACTATGGACACCACACCTCCTTCCCATGCTGTCATCTTCCATTCTGCTCCTGTTTCTCCCAGCACCCCATTGACGGATTTGACGGGTGTCGGTGCTCCTGCAGTCAGCACGTCTGACCCAGAACCTATGGACACCACACCTCCTTCCCATGCTGTCATCTTCTCTTCTGCTCCTGTTTTCTCCAGCAACCCATTTACTTGGCGGACATCAGTGCCTAAGCAGTCAGCAGCTCAGACCCAGAACTTATGGACACCACACCTCCTTCCCAGGCTGTCATCTTCCATCCTGCTCCTGTTTTCCCCAGCACCCCATTTATGGCTTAGGCCGGCACCAGTCCTTCAGCAGGCAGCACCTCTGATACCAAATCTATGGACACCACACCTCCTTCCCAGGCTGTCATTTTCCAGCCTGCCCTGTCTCCAAGTAGAACCACTACCCATTTCACACCGCTGTTCCAAGTTCTGGGAACACCCCACCCAGTGGTAGCAATGCCTCAGCCCATGCCTAGACTCATTTACCTGCAACGTCGGTGAACAGATAGACCGACACTTCAAAGTTATGACAGAAAGTTGAGTAAGATATACGCTTGGAATTTCATTTATTATTATTAATAAGCACAACTGTAGTGCTTAGACTATAACAAGTACTATTCTAAGGGCTTACAAAATATTAACTCACATATTCCGCATAAGGGCAACCCTAGGGGTAAGGAATATTCATAATATTCACTTTTGGGGGGAAACTGAGGCCCAGAGACGTTGAATAGCTTGCCTAATGCCACACAGTAAGTAGGTGGCAAAAACCCAGGATTAAAACCAGACTGTCTAGACATTCATCACTTTGCTGTGTCATCTTATTATAAGTTGTGGTTAGGGAAGGGACCAAATTGACAAGACTCTGAAATAAAGGAGAAGGAAAAATGAGAAAATGAGTGATCCTAGAAACAAGAGAAGATTTAGGCTCAGAAATTTCTGGTGATGAGACCCGGAAGAACAAGAACTTGTTGGAATATTAACTTGGGGTAGTATCTGAATCCATTGAGAAATGGTTTTGTTTTCTGTAAAGTTTAGAGATGTCAGTTGGATGAAGATTAATGAAGACAAAAGTAGAAAGGAAAAGAAAAGGTGCCTTAAGTGAGACTTAACCACCTCCCTCTAAGTACCCACAGGTGGGGTCCTGTGGGAAAGGATGGAGCTCTCTCTACCAGGTTGGTCACCAGGATGAACAAGGAGAAACATGGCAACCATTGTACTGGTTTTGATGATCCCTGAAAACCAAGGCTTCAGTTTCCAAGAACGATCTACAGTAGCATAACTACTGTGTGTCACACATGCCACTAAGTGTGTTTCCAGTCACACATTTTCATTGAAGAAATAGTTCCTATGACATAGGTATTAGTTCCCTAGGGATGCTGTAAAACATTACTACAAATGTGCTTGCTTCAAACAAAACACACTTATTTTCTTATGGTTCTGGAAGACAGAGGTCCAAAACCAGTTTTCCTGGTCTGAAACCAGGAGTTTACAGGGCCATCCATTCTACTTCTAGAGGCTCTAAGCGAGAATCTGTTTCCTCGCCACCATTCCTTCACTTCTGTCCACATCAATCCAACGCCAACTTCATCAACACATTCTCTTTGGAGTAAAGATTCCTTCGGCCTCTCTCTTACAAGAACACCAGTGGTTATATTTGGGCCCATCCAGGTAGTCCAGGAGAATCTCCCCATCTCAGAACGCTTACTTTCACCCCATTGGCAAAGTGCCTTCTGCCATTTAAGGTGACATTCACAGGTTCTGGAGAGTAGAATGTGGACATTTGGGATCAATGTTATTATTCAGTCTACTACCAGGTAGTTACTATTATCTTTCTCAGATGTAGGAAATGACATTTAAGGAAGTAGTTTGTCTCAGGTCTACAATTTCCAGAGTAGAGACTTAAATTCTGCCACTGACACTTTAGGACACACACTAAACAACTTTAATCTGTGTCCTTAACTACTGCATAATCCTTGGTTAAGAGTCACACTTAGGTATCAAGACCCATTTGAATACAGCACAAGTAATGTCTCCTCTTTCACTATGTTTGCCTGGTGTACTGATGAATCTTGCCCAGAGCAGAAGAGTTCAGAAAATTATTATGCAGGTTTACGAAGAGAAAGCATTTACCGTTTGATGTGCATGCACTAACAGAAGGCTTTTTTCAAATAAAATAAAATAATATAACATAAAGTAAAATAAAATAAAATAAAATATGCCACTAAATAGTCAAGTGTCACAACAGAGATAGCCCCATTGGAGTCATGAGGTGACTAAAATTATCTCCAATTGAGCAGGGGAGAAAATTTCACTAAAGGGAGGTGTAGTTCAGCCAAGCCCTACAGCACAGAAGTAGGAATTTGGAGATGTACGAATCGGAAAAAAAACATTTGAGGTATGGGAAATTAATGCAGAATGGATGAGAAATATGTCTGAGACCTATTCTAAAGCAAGTGGTTTATTAACTCAGTAAATCGATTTAGTCAGTCAAACTAGCTTTAGCTGATTACATATCCAGGGGATAGCTGTTCAGAGTAATTTTTGTCATAGAACAGTAAATCAAATTGTTGAACTATAGCTTTAGGATTGCTAAGTGAAATAGATTGCTCTAGATGATTTTCAAGTAACTTACTTGGTAGTACTCAGGAAATTGAGGGTTAACAATTGCTTAAGAAAATAGTACTTGAAGTAGTTACTGTGTAAACTATCTGTTCAGTAGCTCATGTTAAATGGATGTTTATAATCTCCATTGGATAACCACTACTATTTTGCAAATGGCAATGTGAACTGCTGTTGCATAAACTATAGCAATGACCACCTATCTAATTTGTTGTCCAAATCAGAAATCTTCTAACAATACTGGTGTCCTAATAAAAATAAGCATGAAGGTAACACACACTGGGTGTCTCCCGTGTGCCTGTGCATGCATCTATATCTCACTGAACCTCCATAACAGCCCCAAAGAGAGGGACTCTGAGTGTCCCCATTCTTCTGGTGGAGAAACAGGCACAGGAAGGTTCAATAGTCCATCTACCTAAGATCACACAGAGGGTGGGAGAGCCCGTTTTTGGTTTTGTTTTTGTTTTGTTTTTTTTGTTTTTGCTGTACGCGGGCCTCTCACTGCTGTGGCCTCTCCCCCTGTGGAGCACAGGCTCCGGATGCGCAGGCCCAGCAGCCGTGGCTCACGGGCTCAGCCACTCCGCGGCATGTGGGATCTTCCCAACCGGGGCACGAACCCGTGTCCCCTGCATCGGCAGGCGGACTCCCAACTACTGCAGCACCAGGGAAGCCCGGAGAGCCCGTTTTTAAACCACCTGCCTCCAATTCCAGGTGCCAGGAGCCAGAATCTGCCTACAGCTCTCTTCTGCTTGCCTGGAGGTGAAACCATGTGTCATGATTAGTCAAATCCTGTCTTCACTCATCAAGGTAGCTTGAACACTTGCACGTCCTCCAAGTAGCATGTAGCATAAGCAATAAGATGTTTGCCCCGGGATCATCCAGGAACTTGGAATCAACTGTGCCTAGTTAGGTTGAGCTGGTTTAGAGTGGAGAGCACCACCGATCTTCCACCCGGGCAAGTGCCTTTTGACCTCCTGTCATCAGAGGGCTGAAAACTCCAGCCTGAGAATGTGCTGAGGCCTGTAGCCTAGTTACGCCAGCTCACAACAATGATGAGCACACCTTTTTCCAGTCAAATTTCCTCATGCTCCCCATACCTCATACTTCCCTGCTTCTTTATTCTTTATCCCACAGATACCCCAAGCCCCTTGCCTTTGGGGAGGCGGATTTCAGACCTATTCTAACGTCACATCCTCGCTTGGCTGCCCTGTGAATAAACCTCCTCTTTGCTGCAAACCTCAGCATTTCAGTGTTTTGGCTTGCTGCACCTCAGACAAAATGGTTGGGAGAAGTGGTACAGGTCCCTTGCCTGTGAGGGAAGCTGGTTCCTAGTAGTCACGTTCTAGATGTTTTCTCCTCCTGGGGTGTGGGGGGGCAGATGTCATGCTCTTCTGGAAAGTGAAAAACGCAGGTGCTAAACCCTTGCCCTCAGCATCACCATCACCTAGGAGCTTTTTAGAAGCACAGAATCCAGGCCCCACCCAGAACTACTGAATACCAGCCTGCATTTAACAAGATCCACAAGAGAGGCATACCCATATTAAAGTTGGAGAGGCACCAAACTGTCATCGTCTTCTCTGCAGCTAATGAAAATGAAGCAAAGATTCATCCTGAGCCTACTCTGCCTCAGTGACCTGGATATCACATGAGCTCATTTAATCCTCCCCAGAACCTGCAAATGAGCGTGAGTGTCAGAGTGGTCAAGCAGCCAAGGTTCCATAAAAGAACATGACCAAGGCTCACTGGAGCACAGACGTCCAAAGCAGAAGGCCCCTGAGCACAGCATGGCACCACAGCAGCCCAAACCGTGGGCCTGGAGGGTATGCCAGGCTCCCCAAGCAGAGTTCACACCATTCGACAGATGCCCACAGCAGACCACAAAGCAATATGAGAAGTAAGTTCTGATTGTGGAATCTCTGAATTTTGAGATTTAAAGAAAAAAATCTGTTTTCAGGAGCTGGTTAAAACAGTTTTCCCAAGGAGTAAAGAGAGGGCATCTCAAGGCCCCTTCTGGACTTAGAATTTAATGCCTACTTATTGAGAAATGCTCCGTGCATTTTCACAGTCCTACGTCAAGATGAAGTTCTCTGTGCCCTAGAAGCTTAGGTTCTAAAAAGGCCACAGAAATGGGTGAGACCTAAAAAAATGTCAGAACAAATGCAATGGCCTTAATCAGACTGTCTTTGCTTTGCCTTGCTTACAAGTCACTGACTTTAAACTGAATATGGTGTCATGTCTTCATTTTTCTTGAAGTTTTTTTTACAAAAGATCATATAAAGATTTTTTCCATGGTAAGACTTTTATATTGTACTTTTTTAAACTGGAGTGTGGTACATTTACCCTCCATTAGATGATTGCTGATAACTCACCTTGCTTTATTGAGAATACTGCTAGAGGCTTCTATGCCCCTACTAAAAAAATGAATGTTCAGGCCCATTCAAACCAATGAAAATCCAAGGTTTCACAGCACAAGATAATGAAAATACTCTCGATCCGTGTCTTTTACTACTTTTAATCCGTTAACAGACCTTAAGTGTGTCAGATGACAGGTACTGTAGCAGGAATTGACATTGTTAACAGCATTCCATACAGGTAAGTCTTGAGTGTTCCAATTTCTCAAAATGTTGGACACATTTACTGCCTTTATGACATCACTAGAGTGTGTGAAAGAAAAAAAAACAGGCCTGTACAATGTATTTCTCAAAATATAAACACAAATACTTTGCACATACAAACAGGGAAACCTTATAAATAATGTATGGGGGGCAAAGTAATGTCGGTAACGGAACTACTCATTTCGAAAGACAACACTGTCACCAAGTGTTCCCTCACCAAAACTGACTGGGAATTTTTAGGGGCCACCAAACCAGAGGTGGAGATTTATAGGAACATCCTTGCCAGAAAAAAGAGCCTAGGGCATAAACCACTCTACTTGTTATCACGAATGCCAGGGTAACACAAGCAAGTGGATATACAAGCCTATGTAAGGCTTGGCAGTAGGAAGATTTGGGGGACTACACCTGGGCTGGTACTGGCCTCCCTCCCCAAAGAGACAAGTAGAGCAGTAATCTGGATGGAGTCAAGAGAGAGAAAAAAAAAACACAAGGCTGGATATGCAGCAACGTGTGGATACAGGAACATGTGTCTCAGAACTGCCGGGGCTCTGCAGACCAGCTGCATCCCCATTCTCTTTGACCCTCATTGGTATAATTAACTCAGGGTGGACGCATCCCGGCTGCCAAGTCACTTCCACCTGTCCATGGAGTTGACAGTTACTTGTTCACATTGAACCAACCTCTCTGGACCTAACAGATACTGCAGGAGGCGGTAGTGGAGAACAAGGTGATGACAGCGACCAGATGCGAAGGACGAAGAGATGTTCAGTGGACCGACTGGGTGGACTGGTGGTGTGGGGTTAAGTCTGCAGAGCTAAAGGGGCCAGATGTAGAAAAGGGAAGGGGAATCATAAGGATACTGTTAAGCCCCATCGTATGGATATTTCATCCATATGTTGTAGGCAAATTCCATTAAATTTGCTCTGAGTGAAAAAGAGAGAAAAAATTATTAATTTAACCATGTCAGTGACTTTATTTACCATCTCATTGATGAGCTCATAGCCCAGGGTCAGAGGGAAATAGGATCTGTGAGTCTGCCATCTCTCAGGAAGTCTCAGGCCTGAGAGGCTCCTCATAGCCAAACTACCTCACCTTTTGCACTTGTCAAGCAACGTTATTCCTAAGTGCGAGTCACCCTCTTCATCAGGTTCTCCAAGAAACAGCAATCTCTCCCAATGAGAGAGGAAAAATAGGCTACTTTGGCTTTCTGAGGCACAATATGTAGTTCTCCAAAATGCTACCTGTCTGGGGGAATTTTTAAGATAATTAAGCATCAGTGGTGATTTGTTTGTCTTCACATAACGTATGACCCAGATGTGCTGAGAAATAAGAAAAGGACGAACAAATCAAGGGCAACTGATCCAAGGAGGCAAGGGGAAACTTCCACAGCCTACATGGAAAGCTAGAGGAAGGAAACATCCAGCTGGTGGGAGCTGAAGGCAAGGGCCAGTCCTCCTAGGGCTTGCAATGTCACCCTCTCTTCCTACATCTTCACGCTCTCCTTCTCTGTTGGTCCCTCCCAGCCAGATTAAAGAGCCACAAGAAAATGCCCTCCTCCATTCTATTCTCCTGTCCTTCTATCCACCCCTCCCTTCTTTCCCTTTGCCATCAATTTCTTGACTTGGCTCCCATTTCTCCCCTCCCATCTACACTGCGATCTGGTTTCTGCCCCACTACTCTCGTGAAACTGATCTCCTTGAAGCCCCCACTGATTTCTCCATTGACAATCCAGTGGACTACTTCTCGATCCTTATCTGTGTGATCACCAAGCTGAGTGAAATCTTAAACAACGTCTCTGTCTTGAAAAGCTTTTCCCTTGGCTTCTGCGCCACCTTTCCTTTTCTCTTCCTGAGACTGATCACAACCAGCACTGCAGATTCCATCGAATTAAGGAATGCAGTTGCCTACATGTGTGAATGAGCTGTGAGTAAAGTACTGAAGTAGAGGACACCTAAAGTGAAACGTCTTCATGAATGTCCACGTGGCTGAGCAGCAAGTTAACCTCTCACAGATGTGCTAAAGAAGAAGAGTTGGGTTTTATTTTATTTACTTTTCCCTAGACTGTGTTGAATGACTATCATCTACAAGTTCAGGCTACTTTTTGCTGAGGATTAATGCACTGGGAGAGCTGAGAGAAAACAACAGTAGAGCTGTCTTTTTCTTGACCAGTTCACCTTAGTTTCCCAAACTCTAAGTCTTTCCCTAATTCTCTCTCCTTTTTATTGTAGTAAAATGAACATAACACAAAATTCACCATTTTGATCATTTTACAATTCACTCTACCATTCAGTGGAATTTACTACTGTCACAATGTTGTGCAACTATCACCACTGCCTAGCTGCAAAACATTTTCATCACCCCAAGAGAAAACCTACACCCATTTTAAGAATTCATTCCCTATTTCCCTCTCTTCCAAACCCCTGGCAACCACTAATGTATAATACTTTCTGTGTGTATGGATTTTCCACTGCTGGACATTTCATATAAATGGAACCATACAATATGTAGCCTTATGTGCCTGACTTCTTTCACTTAGTTGCATCCATGATGTAGCATATATCAGAAATCCACTCACTGTTATGGCTGAATCCTTCATACAATTTGAATACAAAATTAAAAATATGTTGAGAGTGAAGCTCTGTTTTAATGGCACATCTATTAGTCCAATTCATTTAAAGAAGGTGAAAATGGAGATATGGTTGTGAAATGGTAATCATTGAGAAGCCCCAGCCAATTGGATAATGAAAAGTTTGGGAAATGTTGCAAAAAATTATCTGCTTTATATTAGAACCCTATTAAACAAGGATTCAGGAGATTGCCTTTCCTTGCAGGTTACTTAAATGAGGCAGAAAGAAATAACTGCCCTTTACAACAGATTTTGAAAGGATTCTATTTATTCTTAATAGACGAATGGGTGTACAGGAAGTTCACATCCAATATGGACTCCCTGTCCTAACACTGTTTATCGTTCTAGCCACCACTATCGAATTATATTTCTTGAGAGTAAGGCAGCTCAATTCCTGCATATTTCTTTCTAAAATTCATCTTTCAAATCCATTAATACAATATAAACAAGATATGTTCATGTTTAAGTGCAGCTCAATTATCAGGTATAAAGAACCTCCAGTAAGAAAAAGAATCCTATATCTCTTGCCAGAATGTGGTCAGCTCTGTGGTGCTCTGTTAGCTGAAAGACACATTCATTATTAAGAGGATAGAGGCTGTTTAAGAGGGATGAGAGCCAAAAAATTTAAACTACATGTATGTGTTAAGAACAGTGCTAGGTTATCTCATATTCTATATCAGTCAAGGCTCACCATTTTACATATGTGAAAAGCGAAGTTAAAAGTGTATTAGTATGGCTTCCCTCTTGGCACAGTGGGTAAGGATCCACCTGCCAGTGCAAGGGACACACGTTTGAGCCCTGGTCCGGGAAGATCCCACATGCCACAGAGCAGCTAAGACCATGCACCACAACTACTGAGCCTGCATGCCAAAGCCCGTGAACCACAACTACTGAGGCCCACACACCTAGACCCCGTGCTCAGCTACAATGAGAATCCACCACAGTGAGAAGCCCGTGTATGGCAACAAAGAATAGCCCCCGCTCACCGCAACTAGAGAAAGCCTGCACACAACAAAGAAGACACTATGCAGCCAAAAATAAATAAATAAGTGTATTTTTTTTAAAAAGTGTTTTAGTAACTTACTAAAAGGCAAGCAATCAGTAAACGTATGCAAGAATTCAATCCCAAATCTGTCACACTGAAGTTTAAGTTAACACTTGAGATTAATAAAAACAGCACTAAATTAAAAGTTCGGAGATATTTTTTATTTCATACTTTCACTAATGCTTTTTGGAGATAAGTCATTTCATTTATATGGGCCATAGTTTTCAGAACTATAATAATTGGAAGCTTGACTAGATGACCTGTATGTAGTCTTCCAATTCTAAAATGTTCCACTAATTTGGATTCCTACAATAATTGCCCTTGCAATACATGCATGCTGCCACCAAGTAGCAGTAGAGACTACTAGTTCCTTTTTTATCCCTAGTAAGGAGTGTATTTTGACATCAGACTTATCCGTCAATACTACAACCTGTTAATATAACTATAAAATAACAAAATAATCTGGTATTCTTTCCTGTAAAGCAGAAGCTTTACATTGTGTCTGTGAATCGTACCAGAATCACCTGTAGGTTTTTTTTTTAATTTTTTTTTTTAATTTTTTTTAAACATCTTTATTGGGGTATAATTGCTTTACAATGGTGTGTTAGTTTCTGCTTTATAACAGAGTGAGTTAGTTATACATATATATATGTTCCCATATCTCTTCCCTCTTTGTCTCCCTCCCTCCCACCCTCCCTATCCCACCCCTCCAGGAGGTGGGATAGCTTTTTTTTTTTAACATCTTTATTGGGGTATAATTGCTTTACAATGGTGTGTTAGTTTCTGCTTTATAACAGAGTGAGTTAGTTATACATATATATATGTTCCCATATCTCTTCCCTCTTTGTCTCCCTCCCTCCCACCCTCCCTATCCCACCCCTCCAGTAGGCTTTTAAATATAGAGGAAATCCAGAAACCATTGAATGAGAATCTTGAGACAGGACTTGGGGATCTGGAATTTTGGGCTCCCATCATTTGTATATTTTATTTCATTTTATTTTTTGCCAATGTACAATATATGTCACATCCTTTTGAATCTTTAAAAGTTTCTTTTTCTTTTAAATTTTAGAATATTCCATCATCTTCACCTACTTTTCATAAGGTGTTATCTGTTGTTTATTCGATCTTGTGCTTCTCCTGGTTAAGACTTCTTTCTTTTCTTTTTCTTTTTTTTTCGGTGCCCTTCCTCATGGCTTGCAGGATCTTAGTTCCCTGACCTGGGATTGGACCCCAGGGCCCCAGCAGAGAAAGCGCCATGTTCTGAACACTGGACCACCAGGGAAGTCCCAAGATTTCTGTTTTAAATGACTTTTTTCCCACTCTAATTCATTCCTGGGATCAGTTTCATGTTTGAACATTTAAGCAACTTTGAATTACCAGAATAAAGCCACTTTGATTCTGATATATGATTGTTTTACATACCATGGATACAGTTTGTGCTTCTGTTTACACATTTTGCATGCATGTTCAAAGGAGAAACTGGCCTGTGATTCTATTCTTGTAATATTCTTTATAGATTTTTTGTTGTTTTTCTAAGATTCTATACTTTACTTTTTATTTATTTATTTTTGGCTGCACTGGGTCTTCATTGCTGCATGTGAGCTTTCTCTAGTTGTGGTGAGTGGGGGTCTATTCTTTGTTGCGGTGAGTAGGTTTCTCATTGCAGGCTTCTGACCCGATCGGCTTCTGACCCCATTCGTCGGTGCTACATCACTTCCTTACCCCTTCCCTTCTGACCCTGGGTGGTGAAATCCACTTTCTCTGGCTGGCCCATGGCAGAAAGCGAATGAGGCAAGAGTAGGCTTGGAGTATCCAAAGAGCAGAAAGGATGTCAGTGTGTGAAAAACAGAGCGAGCAAATTGGAGAGGAGAAGGACACAGTCAGAGAGGAAACAGAGGCCCAGATTTCTAGGGTGTGGAGGCACTCTGAGGACTTTGCATTTTCTGTGAAGAAGCCATTGAAGAGATTTGAGTGACATGATCTGAATTATGTTTTAACAAGATCTCTCTGGATGCCACGTTGATTAGAGACTGTAGGAGAGTAAGGACAAACCCCAGAAGACCAATAGTTGATTCAAAGAAGTGATTACTCAAACATGGTCCCCCTCCTCAGTGAGGACGCAGAGCAGGATTCAGCAAATAATGGTCACAAATCAAATCAGGCTCTCAGCCTGGATCTGTGGGACTGTGAGCTAATAATGTTTCTCACGTTTAGAAAGCTTGTTGAAGAAGAAAGAGGAGGAGAAGCTACAGAAACTGTACATGGCCCGCAAAGCCTAAGATATTTAAAATCCAGAAAATGCTTTCCAACACCTGATGTAAAGCATGCGGCTGGTAGGAGGTCCTCAACAAAATTTGCAAGAGGAATACATGAGTCAGTTAGTTCCTGAAAACACTGTAAAGTGATAGGTGTCAAGAAACATTTACCCCTTCACCCTTAACCTTCACAAATGATGCCAGTTCCATTGAGCTATTGAAAAATACATTCTGGCTTTCAAAACAATAAACCAGAGGGCATTTTCTCACATAGGCAAGGTCATAAACAACTGTCAAGTGAAGTTAAAATAGCAACAAATCTAATAATAACAGAAAACATTTTTATAGATTTTTAAACCCTACAAAGCATTTTCATGTTCATTATCTAATTTAATCCTCAAATCAACGCCATGAGATAGTTATTATTTTCCCATTAGAAATGACCACATATTAAATCCTTAGTGATTGCTCAAGAAAAGCTGAAATCTTGAGTGTTACATCTATTAATGCCATGGTTGGGTGTTTTCCTGTCCCTGCATCGGCAGGCGGACCCTCAACCACTGCGCCACCAGGGAAGCCCAACAGAAAACATTTTTATAGATTTTTAAACCTTACAAAGCATTTTCATGTTCATTATCTAATTTAATCCTCAAATCAACGCCATGAGATAGTTATTATTTTCCCATTAGAAATGACCACATATTAAATCCTTAGTGATTGCTCAAGAAAAGCTGAAATCTTGAGTGTTACATCTATTAATGCCATGGTTGGGTATTTTCCCATGGGAACATTGTATGCTAAAATCCACAGGGATTTTCAGCTGAAGTTGGCAGACTAGGAAATGTTTACTTTCTGTTCCTCCTGAAACTATATCTAAATAAAACTGTAGAAATACCAAAATTAATCAACCAATAAAAGCCAAGACATTTTGGAAGTCATCAACCACAGAAAGATTTCAACACATTTCGAGAAGGCAAACAATGAAATGGAGGAGCCATGAATAAAATAATGAAGAAAAAAAGACTGACCCTAAGTAAGGTCTGCACAAAGCCAGTCAGCTTGTTCTCCACTACCGACTCCTGCAGTAGCTGTTAGGTCCAGAGAAGTTGGTTCACTGTGAGCAAGTAACCATCAACTTCATGGACAGGTGTAAGTTACTTGGCAGCCAGGATGCACCCATCCTGATTTAGTTATACCAATGACGGTCAAGGAGAATGGGAATGCAGCTGGTCTGCAGAGCACCGGCAGTTCTGAGACACATGCTCCTGGATCCACACATTGCTCCATATCCAGCCTTGCCTTTCTTTTTTCTCTCTCTTGACTCCATCCAGGTTTCTGCTCTCCTTGTCCCTTTGGGGAGTGGCATCAGCACCAGCCCAGGTGTAGTCCCCAAATACTTCCCACTTCCAGGCCCTACGTAGGCTTGTATATCCACTTGCTTGTGTTGCCCTGGCATTTGTGATAACAAGTTGAGTGGTTTCTGCCCTAGGCTCTCTTTTATGGTATCCTTCCTTGCTGAAATGTCAAAGGAGACCATTGAGAGGGCATAACCGCCAGTTGACCCGAGAGCTAGACCTGGGCAATCAGAGATTCCTCACCCCTTCCCCTGACCTTTGAATATACATTCTGCCCACCATTCCCACAGTGGGAACCATTTTCAAGAACTCAGCCTTGAGAGAGTAATGTGTTCTTGAGACCATGTAGACAGTATACTTGAGTGAACCCTGTTAAGGTCTCTGTGTAAACTCAAGATCCTGGCAGTTGGGTGCTGAGATCTATTTGTCTTTCAGCTGACAAAGGCAAGCCTTGAAAGCAGGTTCCCTTGCTTGTTAAAATTGCCACTGACTAGTCTGGAGTGGGCTGCCTCTTTCTTCAGTCTCTCATTGCCCTCTGTGTAAAGGGGCCAGTTTTCACACCAGCAGATAATCTTAACGCTTTGTTTTCTTCCAAGTATGTACAAATCAAATAATGTTTTTGTGATGAAAATTGTACAGCATTATACAGAGAAGAAAACATACACTTTCCATTACATCTTTGACGTACTGGTTGGTGTTAAATTGCCATGTTTCTTTACCTGTGTTCTTTGGACTGTTTTTTTCATTCGTGTCTGTTTTTCTTCAGATGATTTTCTAGTAATTTATACAAATATGTGAATCTGGATAAACTAATATATTTTACTCTCAATTTCAGGTTGCATCCTTTCCTCTCCAACAATCATTGGAGTGCTGTTTTCAATATGTCCATGCAGGGATTCAAAATAACAAAAATGCTTTTGAAAAACAATGTCATAGGTTGACAGAGTGATTTATAAATTATAGCATACACTTATGCTCTTAATTCTTCCTCACAACCCTGCTTATCATGGCTGGAATTGCTGCTACACCTGTGGGATCAGCTGGGGGCTGGCTGTAGCTGGGCCAGGGACCTGACTGGGCCACATGCCTATTATGCTCCAGCTAGTAACTGGGGTTTGTGCTCATGGGGGTACCAGGGCTCTGAGAGGGAGAGTAGAAGCATTGTGGGACCTAGCTCTGAGCTGGCACACCATCATTTCTGCTGCCTTCTATTGGCCATGACAAGTCACCTGACTTCAAGGGTGGGGAAATCAACTCTGTCTCTTGATGGGAGAAGTTGGAATGTCACATTGCAAAGAGCGAGGACACAAGGAGTCAACCTGGAGCCATTTTTGCAATTTGGGTTGGCGCTTGGTGCGTTCCTCGAGGAGATTGTAGAAAACCATTTTTCAAACATCCCACGTTCCTATAAATCTACACCTTTAGTTTGGCCACCCTTAAAAATTCCCACTCAGTCTTGGTGAGGGGACACTTGGTGACAGTGTTGTCTTTCGAAATGAGTAGTCCCATTACCGACATTACATTGCTACCCATACATTATTTATAAGGTTTCCCTGTTTTTATGTGCAAACTATTTCTGTATATATTTTGAGAAATACATTGTACAGGCCTCTATTGTTTTTCTTTCACACACCCTAGAGATGTCATAGAGGCAGTAAATGTGTCCAAATTTTTGAGAAATTGGAACAATCAAGACTTACCTGTATGGAATTCTGTTAATGATGTCAATTCCCGCTACAGTACTTTTCATCTGAGACACTTAGTGTCTGTTAACAGATTAAAGGTAGTAAAAGACATGGATCGAGAGAATTTTCATTATCTTGTGCTCTGAAAACTTGGATTTTCATTGGTTTGAATGGGCCTAAAAATGCACTTTTTTTAGTAGGGGCATAGGTGTAGGGGAATATCTCTACCTAGAGATAGAAGAGTATACACTTAGAGATAGAAGAGTATACTCCTATAGACAGAAGAGTATATACCTATAGATAGAAGAGTATACACCTATAGATAGAAGAGCATACACCTAGAGATAGAAGAGTATACTCCTAGAAGTAGAAGAGTATACACTTAGTGATAGAATAGTATACACTTAGAGATAGAAGAGTATACACATAGAGTTAGAAGAGTATGCTCTTATAGATAGAAGAGTATACACCTAGAGATAGAAGAGTATACACTTAGTGATAGAAGAGTATACACATAGAGAGAGAAGAGTATACTCCTAGAGATAGAAGAGTATACTACTAGAGAAAGAAGAATATACACTTAGAGATAGAAGTGTATACACCTAGAGATAGAAGACTATACTACTAGAGATAGAACAGTATACTCCTAGAGATAGAAGAGTATACACCTAGAGACAGAAGAGTATACTCCTAGAGATAGAAGAGTATGCACCTAGAGATAGAAGAGTGTACACCTAGAGATAGAAGAGTATACACCTAGAGATATAAGAATATACTCCTAGAGATAGAAGAGTATACACTTAGAGATTGAAGAGTATACACCTAGAGAGAGAAGAGTATACACATAAAGATAGAAGAGTATACAACTAAAGATAGAAGAGTATGCACCTAGAGATAGAAGAGTGTGCACTTATAGATAGAAGAGTATACACCTAGAGATAGAAGAATATACACCTAGAGATAGCAGAGTGTACTCCTAGAGATAGAAGAGTATACACTTAGAGTTAGAAGGTTTTACACCTAGAGATAGAAGAGTGTACTCCTAGAGATAGAAGTGTATACTGCTAGAGATAGAAGAGTATACACCTAGAGTTAGAAGAGTATAGTCCTAGAGATAGAAGGGTATACACTCTCCCTTACTAAGGCCATGAAACTACTCCTAACTCATGAAGTGACAATCTACCTAAATCAGGTCTTGACATACTCTTAAGTGAGGCACTGACACTGTCCCTAACTAAAATCCTGACACTACCTCTAATTCATGCACTGAAACTGTCCCTAAAAAAGGTCATCACATTACTCCTAACTCTGACCATAACTCTACTCTTTTTTTTTTGCGTTTCTTGGGCCCTCACTGTTGTGGCCTCTGTCCTTGTGGAGCACAGGCTCTGGACGCGCAGGCTCAGCGGCCATGGCTAATGGTCTCAGCCGCTCTGTGGCATGTGGGATCCTCCCAGAGCAGGGCACAAACCTGTGTGCCCTGCATCAGCAGGGGGACTCCCAACCACTGTGCCACTGAGGAAACCCCATAACTCTACTCTTAAATCACACGCTGACACTGTGTGTAACTAAGGCCCTGAATCTACTCCTATCTCAGGCACTAACTAAGCCCAGGACACTACTCCCAACTCGGGAACAGACACTGTCCCTAACTAAAGCCGTGACACTAATCCTAAATCAGGCACTGGCACTCTGCCTAACTAAGGCCTTGACAATACTCTTAACTGAGGCACTGACACTGACCCTAACTAACGCCTTCATACTATTGCTAATTCAGGCCATAACACTACTCCTAACTCAGGAACTCACTATCTCTCTAACAAATGCCCTGATACTACTCCTAACTCAGGCACTGACAATCTACCTAATTAAGGCCTTGAAATACTCTTAACTGAGGCAATGACACGGTCCCTAACTTAGGCTCTCACACTAATCCTAACTCACGCACTGGCACTGTCCCTCAAAAAGGCCCTTACTCTACTCCTAACTCAGGCCATGACACTATTCCTAACTCAGGCAAGGACACTCTCCCTTACGCCATGAAACTACTCCTGACTCAGGAACTGACACTATACCTAACTGAGGCCTTGACATACTCTTAACTTTGGCAATGACACTGTCCCTAACTAAGTCCCTGACACGACACCAAACTCAGCCCGTGACAATACTCCTAAATCAGGCAATGACAGTTTCCCTAACTAAGGCCATGACACTAATCCTAACTCATGAAATGACACTCTACCTAACTAAGGTGCTGTTACTACTCCTAAGTAAGGCCATGACACTCTCCCTAACTAAGGCCTGGACACTATTCCTAACTCAGCAGTGACACTATCCCTAACTAAGTCCATGACACTACTCCCAACTCCTGCACTGACACTTCCCTTAACAAAAGCTGAGACACTACTGCTAACTCAGGCATTGACACTCTCCCTAACTAAGTGTCTGAAACTACTCGCAACTCAGGCACTGAAATTGTCCTGAACTATAGCCGTGACACTTATCCTAACTCAAGAATTGACACTGTCCCTAAGTAAGGGCCTGAAACTACTCCCAACAGAGTGACTGACACTCCTAAAATAAGGACCTGATACTACTCCCAACATAGGCAGTGACATGGTCCGTAACTTAGGCCCTGTTTCTACTCCTAAATCAGGCGCTGACACAATACCTAATGAAGGCACCGATGCTACTCATAACTCCGGCCCTGACACTGCCCCTAACTAAGGCCCTCACACTACCCCTAACACAGGCCCAACACTACTGGTAACTCAGGCACTGACTCTGTCCCAAACTAAGGCTCTAACCTTACTCCCAACTCAGGCACTGACACTGTCCCTAACTAAGGCCCTGACACTACTCCTAATTCACGCACTGAATCTTCCCTAAGAATGGCCCTCTTATTACTCCTAACTCTGGCCCTATCTCTACTCCTAACACATGTACTGACACTGTGCCTAACAAAAGCCCTGACACTACTCCTAACTCAGGCACCAACACTGTCCCTAACTAACACCAGGACGCTACTTCCAGCTCAGGAACGGACACTGTCCCTAACTAAAGCCGTGACACTAACCCAAAATCGGGCACTCAAACTCTTCCTAACCAAGGCCTTGACAATACTCTAAACTGAGGCACTGACACTGTCTCTAAGCCCCTCACACTACACCTAACTCAGGCCATAACAGTACTCCTAACTCAGGAAGTGACTTTCTCCCTAACAACGGCCCTGATACTACTCCTAATTCAGGCACTGGCACTCAACCTAACTAAGGCCTTGACATACTCTTAACTGAGGCACTGACACTGTCCCTAAGGCCCTCACATTACTCCTAACTCAGGCCATAACACTACTCCTAACTCAGGCATTAACACTGTCCTTAACAAAAGCTATAGACCTACTCCAAACTCAGGGACTGACACTATCCCTAAATAAGGCCCTGACACTACTACTAACTCAGGCGGTGACAGTACTCCTAATTCAGGCTCTGACACTCTCCCTGAAAATGGCCTAGAGTATACTCTTACCCTAGGCACTGACTATGTCTGTACTAAAGCTCTAACACTACTACTAACTCAGGCAGTGACAACGTCCCTAATTGAGGCCCTGACACTACTCCACTCTCAGGGACTTGCACTGTCCCTAACTAAGGCCCTTACCCTGCTCCTAACTCAGCCAGTGACACTACTCCTAACTTAGGCAAGGACAGTTTCCCTTACAAAGGCCATGAAACTTCTTCTAACTCAGGAACTGACATTCGGTACCTAAGACATTGACATACTCTTAACTGAGGCACTGACACTGTAACTAAGTCCCTGGCACTACTCCTAACTCAGCACGTGACACTACTGCTAACTCAGGCAATGACAGTATCCTTAGCTAAGGCCATGACACTACTCCTAACTCAAGCCGTAACACTACTCCTAACTCAGGAACTGACTTTCTCCCTAACAAAGGCCCTGATACTACTCCTAACTCAGGCACTGACACTCTACCTAACTAAGGCCTTGAAATACTCTTAACTGAGGCACTGATAATGTCCCTAAGGCCCTCACATTACTCTTAACTCAGGCCGTATTACTACACCTATCGCAAGCACTGACACTGTCCCTAACTAAGGCCCTGACACTACTACTAACTAAGCAGAGGCACTGTCCCGAACTAGGACCAGCATGCTACATACAACTCGGGAATGGACACTGTCCCTAACTAAAGCCATTAGACTAATCCTAAATCAGGAACTCACACTCTGCCTAACTAAGGCCTTGACAATACTCTTAACTGAGGCACTGACACTGTCCCTAACTAAGGCTTTCACACTACTCATAACTCAGGCCATAACACTACTCTTAACTCAGGCACTGACACTATCCCAAACTAAGGCCCAGACACTACTACTAACTGTGGCACAGGCACTATCCCTAACTAACACCAGGACACTACTTACAACTCGGGAACGGACAGTGTCCCTAGCTGAAGCCGTGACATTAATCGTAACTCAGACACTCACACTCTGCCTCACTAAGGCCTTGATAATACTCTTAACTGAGGCACTGACACTGTCCCTAACTAAGGCCTTCACACTACTCCTAACTCAGGCCATAACACTACTCCTAACTCAGGAACTGACTTTCTCCCTAACAAAGGGCTTGATACTACTCCTAACTCAGGCACTGACACTTTACCTAATTAAGGCCTTGACATACTCTTAAATGAGGCACTGACACTTTCCCTAAATAAGACCCTTACACTATTGCTAACTCAGGCCATAACACTACTCCTAACTCAGGCACTGACACTGACCCTAAGGCCCTGACACTACTAGTAACAAAGCCACAGACACTGTCCCTTAGAAAGGCCCTCACACTACTCCTAAATCCGGTCTTGACACTACTCCTAACTCAGGCACTGACACTGTCCCTAACTAAGGCCATGGCACTACTCCTAACTCAGGTACTGACACTGTCCCTAACTAAGGCCCTTACACTACTCCTAACTCAGCCCGTGACACTACTCTTAACTCAGTCACTGACACTGTCCCTAATTAAGACCAGGATGCTACTCCCTACTCGGGAATGGAAACTCTTCCTAACTAAAGCCGTGACACTAATCCTAACTCACGCACTGACACTCTGCCTAACTAAGGCCCGGACACTATTCCTAACTCAGCACTGACACTGTCGTTAAGTCCTTGATACTACTACCAATGGAGGCACTGATATTCTCCTTAACTAAAGCTGTGACACTACTCTTAACTCAGGCATTGACACTGTCCCTAACTAAGGGCCTGAAACTGCTCGCAACTCAGGCATTGACACTGTCGTTAATTAAGGACCTGACATTACTCCCATCTCAGGCACTCACACTCTGCCTAACTTAATCCTTGACAATACTCTTAACTGAGGCACTGACACCATCCCTAATGAAGGCCCTGACACTACTCCAAATTCAGCCCATGACACTAATCCTAACTCAGGCAATGACAGTGTCCCTAACTAAGGCCATGACAATACTCCTTACTCTGAAACTGACATTCTACCTAACTAAGGCGCTGATATTACTCCTAAATCAGGCACTGACACTCTCCCTAACTAAGGCCCAGACACTATTATTAAATCAGCAGTGACACTCTCCCTAACTAAGTCCGTGACACTACTCCCAACTCAGGCACTGACACTCTCCTTAGCTAAAGCCATGACACTACTCCTATCTCCAGCATTGACACTCTCTTTATCTAATGGCCTGAAACTACTCAAAACTCAGTCACTGACATTGTCCCTAACTAAAGCCGTGACACTACTCCTAACTCAAGAATTGACACTATCTCTAAGTAAGGGCCTAAAACTTCTCCCACCACAGGGACTGACACTGTCCTTAACTAAGGACATGATACTACTCCCAACTTAGGCAGTGACATGGTCTGTAACTTAGGCCCTGTTTCTATTCCTAAATCAGGCCCTCATAATATATCTAATGAGGCACCAATGCTACTCATAACTCAGCCCGTGACACTACTCCTAACTAAGGTATTGACACTGTCCCTAACTAAGGGACTGAAACTACTCGCAACTCAGGCACTGACATTGTCCTTACCTAAGGACCTGACATTATTCCCATCTCAGGCCCTCATACTCTGACTAACTAAGGCCTTGATAATACACTTAACTGAGGTACTGACACTGTCCCTAACTAAGGCCTTCACAGTACTCCTAACTCAGACCATAACACTACTCCTAACTCAGGAACTGACATTCTCCCTAACAAAGAACCTGATACTACTCTTAACTCAGGCACTGACACTCTACTTAACTAAGGTCTTGACATACTCTTAACTGAGGCACTGAAACTGTCTCTAAAGGCCTCACATTACTCTAAATTCAGGCCATAACACTACACCTATCTCAAGCCCTGACACTGTCCCTAACTAAGGCCATGACACTAATCCTAACTCAGGCACACACACTGTGCCTCACTAAGGCCTTGACAATACTCTTAACTGCAGCACTGACACTGTCCCTAAATAAGGCCTTCACACTACTAACTCAGGCCATACCACTACTCCTAACTCAAGAACTGACTTTCTCCTTAAAAATGCACTGATACTACTTATCACTCAGGCACTCACACTGTCCCTAACTACGGCCATAAACCTACTACTAACTGAGGCAGGGACAATGTCCCTAACTAAGACCAGGATGCTACTCACAACTCGGGAACGGACACTGTCCCTAACTAAAGCCGTGACACTAATCCTAACTCAGGCACTCACACTCAGCCTCACTACGGCCTTGAAAATACTCTTAACTGAGACACTGACACTGTTCTTAACTAAGGCCTTCACACTATTCCTAACACAGGCCATAACACTACTCCTACCTCAGGAACTGACTTTCTCCCTAAAAAGGCCCTGATACTACTCCGAACTCAGGCACAGACACTCTACCTAATTAAGGCCCTGACATACTCTTAACTGAGGCACTGACACTGTTCATAAGGCAATCACAATACTGCTAACTCAGGCCATAACACTATTACTAACTCAGGCACTGACACTGTCCCTAACTAAGGCCCTGACACTACTATTAACTAAGGCACAGAGACTGTCCCTAACTAAGACCAGGATGCTATTCACAACTCGAGAACAAACATTGTCCCTAAAGAAACCCGTGAAACTATTCCTAACTCAGGCACTCACACTCTGCCTAACTAAGGCCTTGACAATACTCTTAACGGAGGCACTGACACTGTTCCTAACTAAGACCTTTACACTACGCCTAACTCAGGCCATAACACTACTCCTAACTCAGGCACTGACACTGGCCTTAACTAGGGCCCTGACACTACTACTAAATGAGACACAGACACTGTCATTAAGAAAGGCCCTCACACTACCCTTAACCCAGGTCTTACCACTACTCCTAACTCAGGAACTGACATTGTCCCTCATAAGACCAGAACGCTACTCCCAACTCGTGAACGGACACTGTACCTAACTAAAGCAGTGACACTAATCCTAACTCATGCACTGACACTCTGCCTAACTAAGGCCCAGAAACTATTCTTAACTCAGAACTGAAACTGTCCTTACTAAGGACGTGATATTACTCCCATCTCAGGCACTCACACTCTGCCAATCTAAGGTCTTGAGAATACTCTTAACAGAGGCACTGACACTGTTCCTAACTAAGGCCATGACACTATTACTAAATAAGGCACAGACACTGTCCTAAAGAAAGGACCTCACACTATTCCTAACTCAGGTGTTAACACTACTCCTAACTCACACACTGACACTGTCCCTAACTAAGGTCATGGCACTACTCCTAACACAGGCACTGACACTATCCCTAAATAAGGCCCTGACACTACTACTAACTCAGGTCGTGATACTACCCAACTCAGGTCATAACACTATTCCTAACTCAGGCACTGACAGTGTCCCTAACTTAGGCCATGACACTACTCCTAACTCAGGCACTGACACTGGGCCTAACTAAGGCCCTGACACTACTACTAAATAAGGCACAGACACTGTCCCTAAGAAAGGCCCTCACACTACTCCTAACTCAGGTCTTAACACTACTCCTAACGCAAGCCCTGACACTGTCCCTAACTAAGGCCATGGCACTACTCCTAACACAGGGACTGACACTATCCCTAAATAAGGCCCTGACACTACTCCTAACTCAGGCCGTGACACTGCTCCAACTCACGCCATAACATTATTCCTAACTCAGGTACTGACAGTGTCCCTAACTAAGGCCCTTAAACTACTCCTAATTCAGGCCATGACACTACTCGTAACTCAGGCACTGTCACTACCATACATAAGACCAGGACGCAACTCCCAACTGGTGAACAGACACTGTACCTAACTAAAGCCATGACACTAATCCTAACTCATGCACTGACACTCTGCCTAACAGCCCCGGGCACTATTCCTAACTCAGCACTGAAACTGTCCCTAACTAATCCGTGATACTACTACCAACTCAGGCACTGACATGCTCCTTAACTAAAGCCGAGAAACTACACTTAACACAGGCATTGACACTGTCCCTAAATTAGGCACTGAAACTGCTCACAACTCAGGCACTGACACTGCCCTTAACTAAAGATCTGACATTACTCTCATCTCAGGCACAGACACTCTGCCAATCTAAGGCCTTGACAATACTCTTAACGCAGGCACTTACACTGTCCCTAAATAAGGTCTTCACACTACCCCGAACTCAGACCATAACATTACTCCTACAACAGGAACTGACTTTCTCCCTAAAAAAGGCCTGAAAATACTCCTAACTCAGGCACTGACACTCTACCTAACTAAGGTCTTGACATACTTTTAACTGAGGCACTGACAATGTCCCTAAGGCCCTCACATTACTCTTAACTCAGGCCATAACACTACACATTATCGCAAGCACTGACATTGTCCGTAACTAAGGCCCTGACACTACTACTAACTAAGACACAGACAGTGTCCCTAACTAAGACCGGGACGCTACTCACAACTCAGGAACGGACACTGTTCCTAACTAAAGCCGGGACACTAATCCTAACTCAGGCACACACACTCTGCCTCACTAAGGTCTTGACAATTCGTTTAACTGTGGCACTGACACTGTCCTTAACTAAGCACTTCACACTACTCCTAACTCATGCCATAACACTACTCCTAACTCAGGAACTGACTTTCCCCCTAAAAAGGCCCTGATACTACTCCTAGCTCAGGCACGGACACTCTACCTAATTAAGCCCCTGAAATACTCTTAACTGAGGCACTGACACTGTTCCTAAGGCACTCACACTACTCCTAACTCAGGACATAACACTACTACTAACTCAGGCACTGACACTGTCCCTAACTAAGGCCCTGACACTACTATTATCTAAGGCACAGACACTGCCCCTAACTAAGACCAGGACGATATTCACAACTCAGGAATGAACATTGTCCCTAATGAACCCCGTGAAACTATTCCTAACTCAGGCACTCACACTCTGCCTATCTAAGGCCTTGAAAATACTCTTAAGAGAGACACTGACACTGTCCCTAACTAAGGCACTACTCCTGAATAAGGAAAACACTTTCTCCCTAAAAGAGGCTCTGATACTACTCCTAACTCAGACACTGACACTGGCCCTAACTATGGCCCTGACACTACTGACAACTGAGGCACAGGCACTCTCTCTAACTAACACCAGGATGCTACTCACAATTCGGGAAAGAACAGGGTCTCTAAATAAAGCCGTGACACTAATCCTAACTCAGGCACACACACTCTGCCTCACTAAGGCCTTGACAATTCTCTTAACTGCGGCACTGACACTGTCCCTAACTAAGGCCATGGCACTACTCCTAACACAGGCACTGACACTATCCCTAAATAAGGACCTGACACTACTACTAACTCAGGCCGTGACACTACCCCAACTCAGGTCATAACACTATTCCTAACTCAGGTACTAACACTGTCCCTAACTCAGGCCATTACACTACTTCTAACTCCTGCACTGACACTGTCCCTCATAAGACCAGGACCGTACTCCCAACTCGTGAAAGGACACTGTACCTAACTAAAGCCCTGACACTAATCCTAACTCACGCACTGACACTCTGCCTAACTAAGACAGGACATTATTCTTAACTCAGCACTGAAACTGTCCCTAGCTAAGGCCGTGATACTACTACCAATTCAGGCACTGACACTCTCCTTAACTAAAGCCATGACCCTAATGTTAACTTAGGCATTGACACTGTCCCTAACTTAAGGCCTGAAACTACTTGCAACTCAGGCACTGACACTCTCCATAACTAAGGACCTGACAGTACTTCCATCTCAGGCACTCACACTCTGCCAATCTAAGGCCTTGACAATACTCTTAACTGAGGCACTGACACTATCCTTAACTAAGGCCTTCACACTATTCCAAACTCAGGCCATAACACTGCTCCTAAATAAGGAACACATTTTCTTCCTAACAGACCCTGATACTATTCCTATCTCAGGCACTCACACTCTACCTAATTGAGGCCTTGACATACTCTTAATTGTGGCACTGACACTCTCCCTAACTAAGGCCCTCACACTACTCCTAACACAGGCCATAACACTACTCCTAACTCAGAACTGACTTTGTCCGTAAAAGGACCCTGATACTACTCCTCACTCAGGCACTGACACTGTCCCTATCTAAGGCCCTGACACTACTACTAACTGAAGCACAGGCACTGTCCCTAACTAAGACCAGGACGCTAGTCACAACTCAAGAATGGACACTGTCCCTAACTAAAGCCGTGACACTAATCCTAACTCAAGCAATCACACTGTCCCTAACTAAGACTTGGCATTACTCCTAACACAGGAACTGACATTATCCCTAAATAAGGCCCTGACACTACTACTAACTCAGGCCATGACACTACTCCAACTCAGGCCATAACACTATTCTTAACTCAGGTACTTACAGTGTCCCTAACTAAGGCCCTTACACTACACCTAACTCAGGCCATGACACTACTCCTAACTCAGGCACTGACACTGTCCCTAACTAAGGCCATGGCATAACTCCTAATTCAGGCACTGACACTGTCCTTCATAAGACCAGGACTCTACTCGCAACTCGTGAATGGACACTGCACTGACCTAAAGCCGTGACACTAATCCTAACTCATGGACTGACACTCCGCCTAACTAAGGCCCAGACACTATTCCTAACTCAGCACTGAAACTGTCCCTAACTAAGTCCGTGATACTGCTACCAACTCAGGCACTGACACTCTCCTTAACTAAAGCCGTGACACTACTCTTTATTCAGGCATTGACACTGTCTCTAACTTAGGGCCTGAAACTACTTTCAACTCATGCACTGACACAATCCTTAACTAAGGACCTGACATTACTCTCATCTCAGGCACTCACACTCTGCCAATCTAAGGCCTTGATAATAGTCTTAACTGAGGCACTGACACTGTCCCTAACTAAGGCCTTCACACTATTCCAAACTCAGGCCATAACACTACTCTTAAATAAGGAACTGACTTTCTCCCTAAGAGACCCTGATACTACTCCTAACTCAGGCACTGACACTCTACCTAATTGAGGCGCTGACATACTATTAATTGTGGCACTGACACTCTCCCTAACTAAGGCCCTCACACTACTCCTAACTCAGGCCATAACACTACTCCTAACTCAGGCACTGACAGTGTCCCTAACTTAGGCCATGACACTACTCCTAACTCAGGCACTGACACTGGGCCTAACTAAGGCCCTGACACTACTACTAAATAAGGCACAGACACTGTCCCTAAGAAAGGCCCTCACACTACTCCTAACTCAGGTCTTAACACTACTCCTAACGCAAGCCCTGACACTGTCCCTAACTAAGGCCATGGCACTACTCCTAACACAGGGACTGACACTATCCCTAAATAAGGCCCTGACACTACTCCTAACTCAGGCCGTGACACTGCTCCAACTCACGCCATAACATTATTCCTAACTCAGGTACTGACAGTGTCCCTAACTAAGGCCCTTAAACTACTCCTAATTCAGGCCATGACACTACTCGTAACTCAGGCACTGTCACTACCATACATAAGACCAGGACGCAACTCCCAACTGGTGAACAGACACTGTACCTAACTAAAGCCATGACACTAATCCTAAATCATGCACTGACACTCTGCCTAACTAAGTCCTGGACACTATTCCTAAGTCAGCACTGAAACTGTCCCTAACTAGTCCGTGATACTACTACCAACTCAGTCACTGACACTCTCCTTAACTAAAGCCGTGAAACTACTCTTAACTCACGCATTGACACTGTCCCTAAATTAGGGCCCGAAACTGCTCACAACTCAGGCACTTACACTGTCCTTAACTAAGGACCTGACATTACTCTCATCGCAGGCACACATACTCTGCCAATCCAAGGCCTTGACAATACTCTTAACTGAGCCACTGACACTGTCCCTAACTAAGGCCTTCACACTACTCCGAACTCAGGCCATAACACTACTCCTACCTCAGGAACTGACTTTTTCCGTAAAAAAGCCCTGATACTACTCCTAACTCAGGCACAGACACTCTACCTAATTAAGGCCCTGACATACTCTTAATTGAGACACTGACACTGTTCTTAAGGCACTCACACTATTCCTAACTCAGGCCATAACACTGCTACTAACTCAGACACTGACACAGTCCTAACTAAGGCCCTGACACTACTATTACCTAAGGCACACAGACTGTTCCTAACTAAAATCCGGACGCTATTCACAACTTGGGAACAGACACTGTCCCTAACGAACCCCATGAAACTAATCGTAACTCAGGCACTCACACTCTGCGTAACTAAGGCCTTGACAGTAGTCTTAATGGAGTTACTGACACTGTTCCTAACTAAGACTTTTACACTATGCCTAACTCAGGCCATAACACTACTCCTAACTCAGGCATTGACACTGTCCCTACCTAAGGCCCTGAGACTACTAACAACTGAGGCACAGACACTCTCCCTAAGAAAGATCAAGACGCTACCCACAATTCTGGAACAGACACTGTCCCTAACTAAACCCGTTACACTAATCCTAACACAGGCACTTACACTCTGCCTCACTAAGGCCTTGAAAATACTCTTAACTGAGGCACTGACACTGTCCCTAACTAAGGCCTTCACACCACTCTTAACTCAGGCCATAACACTACTCCTTAATAAGGAACACATTTTCTCCCTAACAAAGGCCCTGGTACTACTCCTAACCCAGGCACTGACACTCTACCAAATTAAGGCCTTGACACACTCTGAACTGAGGCACTGACACTCTCCCTAACTAAGGCCCTCACACTACTCCTAACTCAGGCACTGACACTGGGCCTAACTAAGGCCCTGACACTACTACTAAATAAGGCACAGACACTGTCCCTAAGAAAGGCCCTCACACTACTCCTAACTCAGGTCTTAACACTACTCCTAACGCAAGCCCTGGCACTGTCCCTAACTAAGGCCATGGCACTACTCCTAACACAGGGACTGAAACTATCCCTAAATAAGGCTCTGACACTACTACTAACTCAGGTCATGACACTACTCCAACTCAGGCCATAACACTACTGCTACCTCAGGAACTGACCTTCTCCCTTAAAAAGGCCCTGATAATACTCCTAACATAGGCGCTGACACTCTACCTAACTAAGGCCTTGAATACTCTTAACTGAGGCACTGACAATGTCTCTAAAGCCCTCACATTACTTTTAACAAAGGCCATAACACTAAACCTATCGCAAGCCCTGAGATTGTCCCTAACTAAGGCTCTGACACTACTACTAACTAAGGCACAGATAGTGTCTCTAACTAAGACCGGGACACTACTCACAACTCGGGAATTGACACTGACTCTAAGTAAAGCCGTGACACTAATCCTAACTCTGGCACTCACACTCTGCCTCACTAAGACCTTGACAATACACTTAATGGCAACCCTGTCACTGTCCCTAAAAAAGGCCTTCACACCATTCCTGACTCAGGCCATTACACTACTCCTAATTCAGGAACTGACTTTCTCCCTAAAAAGGCCCTGCTACTACTCCTAACTCAGGCACAGATACTCTACCTAATTAATTCCTTTTCATACTCTTAACTGAGGCACTGACACTGTCCCTAACTAAGGCCCTCACACTACTCCTAACTCAGGCCATAACACTACTCCTAAGTCAGGTCTTAACACTACTCCTATCTCAGGTACTGACACTATCACTATATAAGGCCCTGACACTACTACTAACTCAGGCTGTGACACTACTCTAACTCAGGCCATAATACTATTCCTATCTCAGGTACTGACACTGTTCCTAACTAAGGCCTTTACTCTACTCCTAACTAAAGCCATGACACTACTCCTAACTCAGCACTGACACTGTCCTTAACTAAGTCCGTGATACTACTACCCACTCAGGCACTGACACTATCCTTAACTAATATCATGACACTACCCTTAACTCAGGCATTGACACTGTTCCTAACTAAGGGCCTGAAACTACTCGCAACTGAGGCACTGACACTGTCCTTAACTAAGGACCTGTCATTACTCCCATCTCAGGCACTCACACTCTGCCTAACTAAGGCCTTGACATACTCTTAACTGAGACACTGACACTGTCCCTAAAGCCCTTGCACTACTCCTTACTCAGGCCATAACACTACTTCTAACTCATTTATTGACACTTTCCCTAACTAAGGCCCTGACACTACTACTAAATAAGGCACAGACACTGTCCTTAATAAAGGCCCTCACACTACTCCTAACTCAGGTCTTAACACTACTCCTAACTCAGGCACTGACACTGTCCCTATCTAAGTCCAGGACACTACTCTCAACTCGCAAACGGACACTGTCCCTAACTAAAGCCGTGACGCTAATCCTAACTCACGGCCCTACACTCTGCCTATCTAAAACCCGGACACTATTCTGAACTCAGCACTGAAACTGTCCCTAAGTCTGTGATACTATTACCAACTCAGGCACTGACACGCTCCTTAACTAAAGCCGTGACACTACACTTAACTCAGGCTTTGGCACTGTCTATAACTAACAGCCTGAAACTTCTCGCAACTCCGGCATTGACCCTGTCCTTAACTAAGGCACTGACATTACTCCCATCTCAGGCATTCACACTCTTCCTAACTAAGGCCTTGACAATACTTTTAACTGAGGCACTGAGACTGTCCTTAAGACCCTCACACTACTCCTAACTCAGGCTATAAAACTACTCCTAACCCAGGCACTGACTCTGTCCCTAACTAAAATCCTGACACTACTACAAACTAAGGCACAGACACTATCCATAGCTAAGACCTGGATGCTACTCACAATCTGGGAATGGACACTGTCCCTAACTAAATCCATGACACTAATCCTATCTCAGGCACTCACCCTCTGCCTCACTAAGACCTTGACAGTACTCTTAACTGAGGCACTGACACTGTCCCTAAGGCCCTCACACCACTCCTAACTCAGGCAATGACAATGTCCTTAAATAAGGTGATGACCCTACTTCTAACTTAAGCCATGACACTACTCCTAACTCAGGAACTGATTTCTCCCTAATAAAGGCCCTGATACTACTAACTCAGCCACTGACATTCTACCTATCTGAGGACTTGAAATACTCTTAACTGAGGAACTAACACTGTCCCTAAGGCCCTCACACTACTTCTCACTCATGCCATAACACTACTCCTAACTCAGGAAATGACACTTGCCCTAACTAAGTCCCTGACACTACTACTTAATAAGGCACAGACACTGTCCCTAAGAAAGGCCCTCACACTACTCCTAACTCAGGCACTAACACTGTCCCTATCTAAGGCCATGGCACTACTCCAAACTCAGGGACTGATACTATCCTTAAATAAGGCCCTGACACTACTACTAACTCAGGCCATGACGCTACTCCAACTCAGGCCATAACATTCCTACCTCAGGTACTGACACTGTCCCTATCTAAGGCCCTTACACTAGGCCCAACTCAGGCCATGACACTATTCCTAACTCAGGCACTGACACTGTCCCTACATAAGACCATGATGCTACTGTCGATACGTGAATGGACACTGTAGCTAACTAAAGCCATGACACTAATCCTGACTCACACATTGACACTCTGCCTAAATAAGGCCCGGACACTATTCCTAACTCAGCAATGATACTGTCCCTAACTAAGTCCATGATATTACTACCAAAGTAGGCACTGACACTCACCTTAACTAAAGTAGTAGTAGGAGTAGTAGCAGCAGCAGCAACAGTAGAAGTAATAGTAGTAGTATTTACCATGCACTGGGCTAGAGGTAGTAGTAGCAATAGCAGCAGCAGAAGCAGTCATAGTTATAGTATTTTCCAGGCACTGGACTACAAGTAGTAGCAGTAGTAGTAGGACTAGTAGCAGCAGCATCATTAGTAGTAATAGTAGTAGTGTTTGCCATGCACTGGACTAGTAGTAGTAGTAGTACTAACAGCAGGAGCAGTACAAGTAGCAACAGCAGTAATAGTTGTAGAAATAGTAGTGGTAATATTAGCAGTATTTGCCATGCACTGGGCTAGTAGTAGTAGTAGTAGAAGCAGAAGTAGAAGTGGCAGCAGCAGCAGTTGGAGTAACAACAGATTTGCCTTGCAGTGGGCCAGCAGTAGTAGTAGAAATAACAGCAATAGCATTAGTAGTAGTAGATTTGCCATGCACTGGTCTAGTAGTATTGATAGTAGTAGTAGCAGCAGCAGCAGTAGTAATAGTAGTAGTATTTTCCATGCACTGTACTACTAGTAGTAGCAGTAGTAGTAGCAGCAGTAGTAGCAGCAGCAACAGCAGTAGTAGTAATTGTAGTAGTATTTGCCATGCACTGTACTACTAGTACTAGCAATAGTAGCAGCAGCAGAAGTAGTAATTATAGTAGTATTTGCAATGCACTGGACTACTAGTAGTAGCAGTAGTAGCACTAGTAGCAGCAGCATCAGTGGTAGTAATAGTAGTAGTATTTACCATGCACTGGGCTAGTAGTAGTAGTAGTAGTAGTAGCAGCAGTAGAAGTAGTAGCAGCAGTAGTAGTGATACTAGTAGTATTTGATATACCCTGGACTACTAGTAGTAGCAGTGGTAGTAGCAATGGTAACAGCAGAAGCAGTAGTAGTAATAGTAGTAGTATTTGACATGCACTGAACTAGTAGTAGTAGGAGGAGAAGCAGTAGGTGTAGCAGCAGCAGCAGTAAGAGTAGCAACAACAGTACTAGTATTAGTAGCAGTAGTTGTATCAGTAGTAGCAGCAGCAGCAGCAGTAGTAGTGATAGTAGTAGTATTGTTGATGCACTGGTCTAGTAGTTGTAGTAGTAGTAGTGGTAGTAGCAGCAGTAGATGTGGCAGGAGCAGCAGTAGTAGTAGCAGCAGATTCGCTCTGCAGTGGGCCAGTAGTATTAGTAGAAGTAGCAGCCATAGCAGTAGAAGTAGTAGATTTGCCTTGAACTGAGCTAGTAGTATTGATAGTAGTAGTAGCAGTAGCAGCAGCAGTAGCAGTAATAGTAGTATTTGTCATCCACTGGACTACTAGTAGTAGAAGTAATAGTAGCTGTACTAGCAGTAGCATCAGTAGTAATGATAGAATTTTCCATGCTCTGGACTAGTAGCAGTAGTAGTAGTAGCAGCAGCAGTAGAAGTAGCAGCAGCAGTAGTAGTAGCAGATTTGACCTGCAGTGGGACAGTAGTAGTATTAGCATTAGCAGTAATAGGTGTACTACTAGCAGATTTTCCATACACTGTGCTAGTAGTGTTGATACTAGTAGTAGCAGCAGAAGCAGTAGTAGCACTAGTAGCATTTGCCATGCACTGGACTACTCGTCATAGCAGTAGTAGTAGCAGTAGAAGCAGCAGCAGCAGCAGCACAAACAGTAGTAGTAATAGTAGTAGTATTTGCAATGCACTGTGCTAGTAGTAGTACTAGTAGCAGCAGCAGTAATAGTAGCAGCAGCAGGAGTAGTAGTAGCAGCAGTAGCGGTAATAGCAGAAGTACTTGCCATGCACTTGGCTAGTAGTAGTACTAGTAGCAGCAGCAGTAGCAGTAGTAGTAGCAGCAGCAGCAGTAGTAGTAATAGTATTTGCCATGCACTGCACTGCTTGTAGTAGCAGTAGTAGTAGCAGAAGTAGCAGCAGCAGCAGTAGTAGTAATATTAGTAGTATTTGCCATGCACTGAACTAATAGTAGAAGTAGTAGTAGTAGCAGGAGCAATAGAAGTAGCAGCAGCAGTAGTAGTACTAGCAGCAGTACTGGTAATAGTAGTAGTATTTGCCATGCACTGTGCTAGTAGTAGTTCTAGTAGCAGCAGCAGCAGTAGTAGCAGCAGTAGGAGGAGTAGCAGCAGTAGCGGTAATACTAATAGTATTGGCCATGCATTGGGCTAGTAGTGTTAGTAGTAGTGGTATCAGCAGCAGTAGAAGTGGCAGCAGCGTCAGTAGTAGTAGCAGATTTTCCCTGCAGTGGGCCATAAGTAGTAGTAGGAGTAGCAGCAGTAGTAGCAGCAGCAGTAGTAATAATAGTAGTAGAATTTACCATGCAATGGACTACTAGATGTAGCAGTAGTAGTAGCTACAGCAGCAGTAGTAGTAATAGTAGTAGTATTTACCATGCACTGGGCTAGTAGTAGTAGTAGTAGCAGCAGCAGTAGAAGTAGCATCAGCAGTAGTAATAGTAGCTGCAGTAGTGGTAATAGTAGTAGTATTTACCATGCACTGGGCTAGTCGTAGTATTAGTAGTGGTAGCAGAAGCAGTAGAATTGGCAGCAGCATCACTAGTAGTAGCAGCAGATTTGCCCAGCAGTGGACCAGTTGTAGTAGTAACAATAGCAGCAATAGCAGTAGTAGAAGTATATTTTCCATCCACTGGGTTAGTAGTTTTGATAGTAGTAGAAGCAGTAGTAGCAACAGCATCAGTAGTAGTAATTGTGGCAGTATTTGCCATGCACGGGACTACTAGTAGTGGTAATAGTAGCAGTAGTAGCAGCAGCAGCAGCAGTAGTAGTAATAGTAGCAGTATTTGCCATGCACTGAACTACTAGTAGTAGCAGTAGTAGTACCAGTATTAGCAGCAGCAGCAACAGTGGTAAAAGTAGTAGTATTTGCTATGCACTGGACTACTAGTTGTAGTAGTAGAACTAAGAGTAATAGCAGCAGCAGCAGGAGTAGTAATACTAGTAGTATTTGCAATGCACTGGACTAGTAGTAGTAGTATTAGTAGCATCAGCATTAGAAGTAGCAGCAGCAGCAGTAGAAGTAGCAGCAGCAGTTATACTACTGCTAGTAATAGCAGTAGTAGCACTAATAGCAGCAGCAAGAGCAATAGTAGTAATTGTAGTAGTATTTGCAATGCACAGGACTACTAGTACTAGCTGTAGTAGTAGCAGTAATAATAGCTGCAGTAGTAGTTATAGTAGTAGGATTTACCATGCACTGGGCTAGCAGTAGTAATAGCAGTAGCAGAAACAGTAGAAGTAGCAGCAGCAGTAATAGTAGTAGGAGCATTAGCGGTAATAGTAGTAATATTTGCCATGCACTGGGCTAGTAGAAGTAGTAGTAGTGGTAGCAACAACAATAGAAGTGGATGCAGCAACAGAAGTAGTAGCAGCAGATTTGCCCTGCAGTTGGCCAGTAGTAGTAGTAGTAGCAGTAGCAGAAATAGCAATAGTAGTGGTAGATTTGCCATACACTGAGCTAGTAGTATTGATAGTAGTAGTAGCAGTAGCAGCAATAACAGTAGCAGTAGTAGTAATAGTAGCTGGGCTAGTAGCAGTAGCAACAATAACAGTAGCAGTAGTAGTAATAGTAGTAGCATTTGCCATGCACTGCACTACTAGTAGTAGCAGTAGTAGTAGCAGTAGTAGCAGCAGCAGGAGTAGTAGTAATTGTAGTAGTATTTACCAAGCACTGGGCTAGTAGTAGTTGTAGTGGCACCAGAAGCAGTAGAAGTAGCAACAGCAGCAGTAGTAGAAGCATAAATACAGGTAATAGTTGTAGTATTTGCCATGCACTGGGCTAGTAGTAGTGGTAGCAGCAGGAGTAGAAGTGGCAGCAGCAGCAATAGTAGTAGCAGCAGATTTTTCCTGCAGTGGGCCTGTAGTAGTAGTATCAGTAGAAGCAATGAGTAGTAGTAGTAGATTTACTATGCACTCGACTAGTAGTATTGATACTAGTAGTAGCAGGAGTAGCAGCAGCAGCAGTTGTAGTAATAGTAGTAGTATTTGCCATGCTCTGTACTACTAGTAGTAGCAGTAGTAGCAGCAGCAGCAGCAGCAGCAGTAGTAATAGTAGTAGTATTTGTAATGCACTATACTAGTAGTTGTAGCAGTAGTAGCAGAAGTAGAAGTGGTAATCATAGTAGTTTTTGCAATGCACTGGACTACTAATAGTAGCAGTTGTAGTAGTACTAGTAGCAGCATCAGCAGTGGTAGTAATAGTAGTAGTATTTCCCATGCACTGGGCTAGTAGTAGTAGTAGTAGCAGCAGCAGTAGAAGTAGCAGCAGCAGTAGAAATATTAGCAGCAGTAGTAGTGATACTAGTAGTATTTGATATACACTGGACTACTAGTAGTAGCTGTAGTAGTAGCAATAGTAGCAGCAGAAGCAGTAGTATTAATAGTAGTAGTATTTGCTATGCACTGGACTAGTAGTAGTAGTAGCAGCAGCAGCAGTAGAAGTTGCAGCAACAGTACTAGTAGTAGTAGCAGTGGTAGTAGCAGTAGTAGCAGCAGCAGTAGTACTAATAGTATATGCCAGGCACTGCACTACTTGTAATAGCAGCAGTAGTAGCAGAAGTAGCAGCAGCAGAGGTAGTCGTAATAGTACTAGTATTTGTCATGCACTGAACTAATAGTAGTAGTAGTAGTACCAGCAGCAATAGAAGTAGCAGCAGCAGTAAGAGTAGTAGCATCAGTAGTATTAATAATAGTAGTATTTTCCATGCACAGGGCTAGTACTAGAAGTTCTAGTAGTAGTGGTAGCAGCAGCAGTAGAAGTGGCAGCAGCAGCAGTAGTAGTAGCAGCAGATTTTCCCTGCAGTGGATCAGTACTAGTAGTAGCAGTATCAGCAATAGCAGTAGTAATCGAATATTTGCTATGCACTGGGCTGGTAATATTGATAGTAGTAGTAGCAGCAGTAGCACTAGTAGTATTAATAATATTTGCCAAGCACTGGATTACTAATAGTAGCAGTAAGAGCAGTAGTAGTAGTAGCAGCAGCAGCAGTAGTAATAGTAATAGTAGTAGTATTTGCAATGCACGGACTACTAATGTTAGCAGTAGTAGCAGCAGCAGCAGTAGTAGTAATAGTAGAAATATTTGCCATGCACTGGGCTAGTAGTAGTAGTAGTAGTAGTAGCAGGAGCCCTAAAACTAGCAGCTGCAGTACTAGTAGTAGAACCAGTAGTGGTAATAGTAGTAGTATTTCCCATGCACTGGGCCAGTAGTAGTAGTAGTAGTAGTGGTATCAGCATCAGTAGAAGTGGCAGCAGCAGCAGTAGTAGTAGCAGCAGATTTGCCCTGCAGTTGCCAGTAGTAGTAGTACAAGAAGCAGCAATAGCAGCAGTAGTAGTAAATTTGCCATGCACTGGGCTAGTAGTATTGATAGTAGTAGTAGCATTAGTAGCAGCATCAGCAGTAGTAATAAGAGTAGTAGTATCTGCAATGCACTGGACTACTAGTAGTAGAAGTAGTAGTAGCAGTAGTAGCAGTAGTAGCAGCAGCAGCAGTGGTAGTAGTAATAGTAGTAGTATTGTCGATGCACTGGTCTAGTAGTTGTAGTAGTGGTAGTGGTAGCATCAGCAGTACAAGGGGCAGGAGCAGCAGTAGTAGTAGTGGCAGATTTTCTCTGCAGTGGGCCAGTAGTAGTAGCAGCAATAGCAGTAGAAGTAGTAGATTTGCCTTGCACTGGGCTAGTAGTAGTATTAGTAGTAGCAGGGGCCATAAAACTAGCAGCTGCAGTACTAGTAGTAGAACCAGTAGTAGTAGTATTTCCCATGCACTGGGCTAGTAGTAGTAGTAGTAGTGGTAACAGCAGCAGTAGAAGTGGCAGCAGCGTCAGTAGTAGTAGCAGAATATTTGACCTGAAGTGGGGCAGTAGTAGTATTAGCATTAGCAGTAATAGGGGTAGTACTAGTAGATTTGCCATACACTGTGCTAGTAGTATTAATACTAATAATAGCAGTAGTAGCAGCTGCAGCAGTAGTAGTAATAGCAGTAGTATTTGCCATGCACTGGACTACTAGTCATGGCAATAGTAGTAGCAGTAATAGCAGCAGCAGCAGTAGAAGTAATAGTAGTAGTATTTGCAATGCACTGTGCTAGTAGTAGTAGTACTAGTAGCAGCAGTAGTAAAAGTAGCATCAGCAGTAGTAGTAGCAGAAGTACTAGTGGTAGCAGCAGTAGTGGTAATAGCAGTAGTACTTGCCATGCACTGGGCTAGTAGTAGTTCTAGTAGCAGCAGTAGCAGTAGTAGCAGCAGTAGTAGTAGAAGCAGCAGTACTGGTAATAGTACTTGTATTTGGCATGCATTGGCTAGTAGTAGTACTAGTAGCAGCAGCAATAGTAGTAGCATCAGTAGTAGTAGTAGCAGTAGTGGTAATATTAGTAGTGTTTGCCATGCACTGGGGTAGTACTAGTAGTAGTTGTATTGGTAGCAGCAGCACTAGAAGTGGAAGCAACATCAGGAGTAGTAGCAGCAGATTTGCTCTGCAGTGTGCCAGTAGAAGAATTAGAATTAGCAGTAATACGTGTAGTACTAGTAGATTTGCCATGCACTGGGTTAGTAGTATTGATACTAGTAGTAGCAGCAGCAGCAGTAGTCGTTGTAGTAGCAGTAGTAGTAATAGTAGTAGTATTAGCCATACACAGGACGACTAGTCCTAGCAGTAGTAGTAGTAGCAGCATCAGAAGCAGTAGTAGTAATAGTAGTAGTATTTGCCATGCCCTTGGCTAGAAGTAGTAGTAGTAGTAGTAGTAGCAGCAGTAGAACAAGCAGCAGCAGCAATAGTAGTAGCAACAGTATTTGTAATAGTAGTAGTAGTTTGCTATGCACTGGGATAGTAGTAGTAGTTGTAGTAGTGGTATAAGCCACAGTAATAGTGGCAGCAGCAGCAGTAGCAGCATTAGTAGTAATAGTAGTAATATTTGCTATGCAGTGGACTATAAGTAGTAGCAGTAGTAGCAGCTTCAGCAGCTGTACTGGTTATAGTAGTAGTATTTGCCATGCACTGGGCTAGTAGTAGTACCAGTAGCAGCAGCAGTAATATTAGCAGTAGTAGTAGTAGTAGCAGTAGTACTGGTAATAGTAGTATTTGACATGCACTGCACTAGTAGTATTTCTAGTAGAAGCAGCAGTAGTAGTAGCAGCAGTAGTAGTAGCACCAGATTTGCCCTGCAGTGGGACAGCAGTAGTAGTAACAGTCGCAGCAATACAAGTACTAGTAGTAGATTTTCCATGCACTGCGCTAGTAGTATTGATAGTAGTAATAGCAGTAATAGCAGCAGCAGCATTTTTAGTAATAGTAGTAGTATTTTCCATGCATTTCATTACTAGTACTAGCAGTAGTAGTAGCAGTAGTATCAGCAGCAGGAGAAGTAGTAAAACTGGTAGTATTTAACTGGCACTGGGCTAGTAGTAGTAGTAGTAGCAGCAGAGGCAGTACAATTATCAGCAGCAGCAGTAGTAGCAGCAGTAGTAGTAATAGTAGTAATATTTGCCATGCACTGGGCTACTAGTAGTAATAGCAGAAGTGGTAGCAGCAGCAGTAGAAGTGGCAGCAGCAGCAGTTGTATTATCCGAAGATTTTCCCTGCAATGGGTGAGTAGTAGTAGTAGCATTAGCATCAAAAGCAGTAGTATTACTAGATTTTCCATGTACTTGACTACTTGTAGTAGCAGTAATAGTAGTACTAGTAGCAGTAGTAGCAGCAGCAGCAGTAGTGGTAACAGTAGTAGTATCTGCCATGAAATGGGTTAGTAGTAGTAGTAGCAGTAGCAGCAATAGCAATATTAGTAGTAGATTTACCATGCACTGGGCTAGTAGTATTGATATAAGTAGAAGCAGTAGTACCAGCATCAGCTGTAGTACTACTAGTAGTAGTATTTTTCATGCACTGTACTACTAGTAGTATCAGTAGTACTAGTGGTAGCAACAGAAATAGAAGTGGCAGCAGCAACAGATGTAGTAGCAGGAGATTTGCCCTACAGTTGGCCTGTAGTAGTAGTAGCAGCAGTAGCAGAAATAGCAGTAGTAGTAGTAGATTTGCCATGAACTGAGCTAGTAGTATTGCTAGTAGTAGTAGCAGTAGTAGCAGGAACACCAATTGTAGTAATAGTAGTAATATTTGCCATGCACTGCACTACTAGTAGTAGCAGTAATAGTAACAGTAGTAGCAGCAGGAGGAGTATTACTAATAGTAGTAGTATTTATGAGTCACAGGGCTAGTAGTATGTGTTGTAGCACCAGCAGCTGTAGAAGTAGCAGCAGCAGCAGTAGTAGTAGCATCAGTTGAGGTAATAGTAGTAGTATTTGCCATGGACTGGGTTAGTAGTAGTGGTAGCAGCAGGAGTAGAAGTGGTGGCAGCAGCAATAGTAGCAGCAGATTTGTCCTGCAGTGTGCCAGTAATAGTAGTATCAGTAGAAGCAATAGGAGTAGTAGTAGTAAATTAAACATGCACTGGGCTACTAGTATTGATACTAGTAGTATCAATAGCAGCAGCAGCAACACTTGTAGTAATAGTAGTAGTATTTGCCATGCACTGTACTACTAGTAGTAGCAGTAATAGCAGCAGCAGAAGTAGTAATTATAGTAGTATTTGCAATGCACTGCACTACTTGTAGTAACAGTAGTAGTTGCAATAGTAGCAGCAGCAGTGGTAGTAATAGTAGTAGTATTTACCAGGCACTGGACTAGTAGTAGTAGTAGCAGCAGCAGTAGATATAGCAGCAGCAGCAGTAGAAATATCAGCGACAGTACTAGTAGTAGTAACCGTAGTAGCAGCAGCAGTATTAGTAATAGTATTTGCCATGTATTGCACTACATGTAGTAGCAGTAGTAGTAGCAGAAGTAGCAGCAGCAGCGGTAGTAATAGTAGTAGTATTTGCCATACACTGAACTAATAGTAGTAGTAGTAGTAGCAGCAGCAATAGAAGTACGAGTAGCAGTAGTAATAGTAGCAGCAGTAGTGGTAATAGTAGTAGTATTTGCCATGGACTGGGCAAGTAATAGAAGTTGTAGTAGTAGTGGTAGCAGCAGCAGTAGAAGTGGCAGCAGCAGCAGTGGTAGTAGCAGCAGATTTGTGCTAAAGTGGGCCAGTAGTAGTAATAGCAGTAGCAGCAGCAGCAATAGCAGTAGTAGTAGTATATTTGTCATGCACTGGGCTAGTAGTATGGATAATAGTAGTAGTAGCAACAGCAACAGTAGTAGTATTAATAGTATTTGCCATGCACTGGATTACTAGTAGTAGCCGTAGTAGAAGTAGTAACAGAAGCACCAGCAGTAGTAGTAGTACTAGTAGCATTTGCCATGCACTGGATTACTACTAGTAGCAGTAGTGGGAGCAGTAGTAGCAGCAGCAGCAGTAATAGTAATAGTAGTAATATTTGCAATGCACGGTACTACTAGTACTAGCAGTAGTAGCAGCAGCAGCAGCAGTAGTAATAGTAGTAGTATTTGCCATGCACTGGCCTAGTAGTAGTAGTAGTAGTAGCAGGAGCAGTAGAACTAGCAGCTGCAGTAGTAGTGGTAGAACCAGTAGTGGTAATAGTAATAGTATTTGCAATGCACTGGGCTAGTAGTAGTAATAGTAGTAGTGGTATCAGAATCAATAGAAGTGTCAGCAGGAGCAGTGGTAGTAGCAGCAGATTTGTCCTGCAGTTGCCAGTAGTAGTAGTACAAGAAACAGCAATAGTAGTAGTAGTAGATTTGCCATGAACTGGGCTAGTAGTATTGATAGTAGTAGTAGCAGTAGTAGCAGCATCAGTGGTAGTAGTAAGAGTAGTAGTATTTTCAATGCATTAGACTATTAATAGTAGCAGTAGTAGTAGCAGTAGTAACAGCAGGAGTAGTAGTAAGAGTAGTAGTATTGTCGATGCACTGGTCTAGTAGTTGTAGTAGCACTAGTGGTAGCAGAAGCAGTAGAAGTGACAGGAGCAGCAGTAGTAGTAGAGGCAGATTTGCCCTGCAGTGGGCCATAAGTAGTAGTAGCAGTAGCAGCAATAGCAGTAGTAGTAGTAATAATGGTAGTAGTATTTGCCAGGCACAGGACTCCTAGTACTAGCAATAGTAGTACTAGCAGCAGCAGGAGCAGTAGTACTAAGAGTAGTAGTGTTTGCCATGCCCTGGGCTAGAAATAGTAGTAGTAGTTCCAGCAGCAGTACAGTTAGCAGCAGCAGCAGTAGTAGTAGTAGCAACAATATTGGTAATAGTAGTACTAGTTTGCCATGCACTGGGATAATAGGAGTAATTGTAGTAGTGGTTTCAGCCTCAGGACCACATTTCTGATGAGTCCAAACTGCCCTGGAAGTCTTTGTCATGGCCATTGTTTGAGCTGCCATGAGAAAACACTCTGCTTTGACTATTTCGAGTACCTTGCACCTGAAGTCACACTGCTCGAGGGGAAAGTCAGCATCTTAAAATGCTATGTAGCTAAAAGGACACCCAGCATGAACACATGCCTGGAGGTAAGGCACTGATTTGCTGTGCAGAAGTGGAGGCGTACAGCAGTTTTCATGGGGCCGTGGCATCTGCTCTGCATATCTTTAATGGCAGCACAGTTTTCTGGACACCTAGGAGGCTTGCGTGGGCACCGTGTTCCCGGCAGGAACATTGAGTATCCACAGGCCCTCGTGGGTCTGCTAAGCAACATCCAGGCCTGCAGGCCTTTGTAACCACTCTGTGTATGATGAGTGTAGGGAAACGAACTGCACTCTCTTTTGGAGCAGCTTAATTTCGCCAGCACTCCCACATGTTCACGAGCACAGTTCTGACACGTGCAACACGCCTGGGAAGTCTGCCTCATTGCCCTAGTCTGAGCTGCACTGAGAGAAACACTCGGCTTCGCATTCCATCTAGGACCTCCTGGCTGAAGGCACCATGCCTCCAAGAGAAAGTGGGCTTCCGTTCTTACTGCAATATAAGTCCTGTTATTCCTGTGGCACTGCGGGCTTTTGAATGGCCACAGACCCAGAGGGGTAGCTATGGCGTTCGTTGGTTGAGGCAGGTCCCTTGATGCAGAACACCCAACTTCGAGAAGCTGATTCAGGGAAGGAAACACAGGGTAACCTGTGTCTCTTTTGACTTGTCAGAAACCACAGGGATGTATGCTGAGTGTGCCCATGGAAACAGGGGCCTGCTGGAACTAGTGTTGCTTACCGATTTGAAGGCTGCATTCATGCTGCCTTGAAGCTACGTGACATTCACTGCTGTTGACAGGCCTGTAGCCGCTGTAGGCATGCTTCTGAGAAAAAAATGACTTTCTCTGGCTAAACTGGGTGCTTCCATGGCCGCAGTGGGGCTCAGCCTGCCATGCTCTAGAGCTAAAGGGAAACAATGTGAGAACAAGCCTCCAGGTGAGGCCCTGAGTAGCCTGGGAGAAAGGGAGGCATGCAGCTGTTTCCATGATTTCTTAGTCGCTGTTCTGCTTTATTTTAAAGGAAGTACCCTTTAGAGGACTCCCAGCCACTCGGATGTGCATCATCCTCCCGCCAATGTCACTGGTACCTCGAGACCCCTGTGGGCCGGCTGAGCAACATCGAGACCCATTGGTCGGTCCCACGGAGGCCCTCTGTGAGAGCCAAGTGATGGGCAACAAAATGCACGTTCCTTGAGGAGAGCTACATTTCCAGAGACCTTGAACAGCCTCAGGACCACATTTCTCATGAGTCCGAAGTGCCCAGGAAGTCTTTGTCATGGCCCTTGTGTGAGCTGCCATGAGAAAAACACTCTGCTTTGAATATTTCAAGGACGTCGTACCAGAAGTCACACTTCTCGAGGAGAAACTCAGTTTCTTAACATGCTATGTCATTAATGTGATACCCAGCACAAACACATGCCTGGAGGTAAGGCCCTGATTTGCCATGCAGAAGCAGAAGCATGCAGCAGTTTCCATGAGGCTGTGGCCTCTGCTCTGCATATGTTTAACGGCAGCACAGTTTTTTGGACACCTAGGAGGCTCGCGTGGGCACCGTGCTCCCGGCAGGAACACTGAGTACCCACAGTACCCCATGGGTCTGCTAAGCAACATCCAGGCCCATAGCCCTTTGGAGCCACTCTGTGTATGCTGAGTGAGCGGAAATGCACTGTACTGTCTTTGGAGCAACATAATTTCCGCAGCACTCCCACACGTTCACAAACACTGTTCTGGGATGTTCCACATGGGGTCAAAGTCTCACACATTGCCCTAGTCTGAGATTCACTCAGAAAAATCCTTGGCTTCTCATTCCAACTAGGACCTCCTGCCTGAAGACACTGTGCCTCCTAGAGAAAATCAGATTGCGTTCTAACTGCAATTTAAGTCCTGTTCTTCCTATGACACTGCAGGCTTTTGAATAGCCACAGGCCCAGAGGCGCAGCTAGGGCATTCCTTGGTTGAGGCAGTTTCCTTGATGCAGGACACCCTACTTCAAGAGGTTGATTCAGGAAAGGAAACACTGGGTAACCTGTGTCTCTTTTGACTGCTTAGAAATCACAGGGATATATGTTGCATGTCCCCATGGAATGACGGCCTTCTGGAACTAGCCTTGCTTTCCCATTTTGAAGGCTGCATTCATTCTACCTTGAAGCTACGTGACATTCACTGCTGTTGACAGACCTGGAAACCCTGTAGGCATGCTTCTGGGAAAAACTGACATTCCTCTGGCTAAACCGGGTGCTACCATGGCCACGGTGGGGCTCAGTCTGCCATGCTCTAGAGCTAAAGGGAAACTCAACGTGAGAACTTGACTCCAGGTGAGACTCTGAGTAGCCGTGCAGAAAGGGAGGCATGCAGCAGTTTCCCTGAGTTCTTAGTCGCTGTTCTGCTTTATTTTAAAGGAAGTACACTTTAGAGGACTTCAAGCCCCTCGGACATGCATGATTTTCCCTCCAATGTCACTGAGTACCTCCAGACACCTGTGGGCAGGCTTAGCAACTTCGAGGCCCATTGGTGGGTCACTCAGAGGCCCTCTGTGTGTGTCAAGTGCTGGGCAACACAACGCACGTTTCTTCAGAAGAGCTACATTTCCAGAGGCCTCAAACAGCCTCAGGACCACATTTCTGGTGAGTCTGAAGTGACCAGAGAGTGTTTGTCATGGCCCTTGTATGAGCTGAAATGAGAAAACACTCTGCTTTGAATAATTCGAGAACCTCGTCCCTGAAGTCACTCTGCTCAAGGAGAAACTCAGCATCTTACCATGCTGTGTCGTTAACAGGTCACCCAACATGAAAACATGCCTGGAGGTAAAGCCCTAATTTGCCAAGCAGAGGAGTCATGCAGCAGTTTCCATGAGGCCGTGGTCTCTGCTCTGCATTTCTTTAACTACAGCACAGTTCTCTGGACACCTAGGAGAATCACATGGGAACCCGTGTACCGGCAGATACACTGAGTACTCCGAAGCACCCCTGAGTCTGCTAAGCAACATCCAGACCCAGAGACCCTTGGAGCCACTCTGTGTATGCCGAGTTTAGGGAAGCACGCTGCATTCTCTTTTGGAGCAGCTTAATCTCCCCAGCACTCCCACACATTCACGAACACAGTCCTGGCACGTTCCACATGCCTTCAAAGTCTCACTCAGTGCCCTAGTCTGAGCTGCACTGAGAGAACCCTCGGCTTCGCATTCCATCTAGGACCTCCTGCCTGAAGTCACCCTGCCTCCAAGAGGAAGTCGGCCTGGGTTCATAGCGCAAGTGGAGTCCTGTGCTTCCTGTGGCACTGCAGGCTCTTGTATAGCCAAAGGCCCAGAGGTGCAGCAATGGCTTTCCTTGGTTGAGGCATTTCACTGGATGCAGAACACCCGACTTCGACAAGTTGATTCAGGGAAGCAAACACAGGGTAACATGTGTCTCTTTGAACTTGATAGAAGCCACAGGGATGTATGCTGAGTGTGCCCATGGAAACGGGGGCCTTCCCATTTTCCTATTTTGAAGGCTGCATCCATGCTGCCTTGAAGCTACCTGACATCCCCTGACGGTGACAGGCCTGTACACACTGTAGGGACACCTCTGGGAAGAAAAGGGTTTGCTCTGTCTAAACCAGGCGCTTCCATGGCCACGGTGGTGGTTGGCCTGACCAGCTCTAGAGCTAAAGGGAAACTCATCGTGAGCACTTGCCTCCAGGTTAGGCCCTGCATAGCCGAGCAGGAAGGCAGGCGTGCAGCTGTTTCCATGAGTTCTTAGTCGCTGTTCGGCTCTCTTGTAAAGGAAGTACCCTTTTGAGGACTCCAAGGCCCCTTGGGGGTGCATCATTTTCCCTGCAATGTCACTGAGTACCTCCAGAGCCCTGTGGGCCGGCTGAGCAACATCGAGGCCCGTTGGTCAGTCCCTTGGAGGCCCTCTCTGTGTGCCGAGGGACAGGCAGCACGCTGCGCATTCCTTGAGGAGAGCTCCATTTCCAGAGCCCTCAAACAGCCTCAGGACCACATTTCCGGGGAGTCCGATGCGCCCAGGGAACCTTTGCCAGGGCCCTTTTTTGAGCTGCCATGAGAAAACACTCTGCATTGAATACTTCGAGGACCTCGTACCTGAAGTCACTCTGCTCGAGGAGAAAGTCCGCATCTTACAGTGCTGCGTCGCTAACGGGACACTCAGCGTGCGCACGTGCCTAGAGGTAAGGCCTCGCTGTGCAGTGCAGGTGCGGGAGCGTTCGGCAGATTCCATGAGGCCGTAGTCACTGCTCTGCATTCCTTTAACGGCTGTAGTTTTCTGGACACTTAGGAGGGTCGCGTGGGCCCCCTGTTCCTGGCTAGAACACAGAGTACCCCCAGGGCCCCCTGGGTCTGCTAAGCAATATCCAGGTCCGTAGCCCTTCAGAGCCACTCTGTGTAT
>NW_006775610.1:71665-91856 GCF_000442215.2 Lipotes vexillifer | reverse complement strand
GTAGGGAAGCGCGCTGCCCTCTCTTTTGGAGCAGCTTAATCTCCCCAGCACTCCCACGCGTTCACGAACACAGTCCTGGCGCGTTCCACACGCCTTCGAAGTCTCACTCATTGCTCTAGTCTGAGCTGCACTGAGAGAACCCTCGGCTTCGCATTCCATCTGGTACCTCCTGCCTGAAGTCACCCTGCCTCCAAGAGGAAGTCGGCTTGTGTTCTTAGCGCAATTGAAGTCCTGTGCTTCCTGTGGCACCACAGGCTCTTGTACAGCCACAGGCCCAGAGGCGCAGCAATGGCTTTCCTTGGTTGAGGCATTTCGCTGGATGCAGAACCCCCGACTTCGAGAAGTTGATTCAAGGAAGCAAACACAGGGTAACATGTGTCTCTTTGGACTTGTTAGAAGCCACAGAGATGTATGCTGAGTGTGCCCGTGGAAACGGGGGCCTGCGGGAAGGAGCCTTCCTGTTTTCCCATGTTGAAGGCTGCACCCATGCTGCCTTGAAGCTACCTGACGTCCCCTGATGGTGACAGGCCTGTACACACTGTAGGGACACCTCTGGGAAGAAAAGGGTTTGCTCGGTCTAAACCAGGCACTTCCATGGCCGTGGTGGTGGTTGGCCTGACCAGCTCTAGAGCTAAAGGGAAACTCATCGTGAGCACTTGCCTCCAGGTTAGGCCCTGCATAGCCGAGAAGGAAGGCAGGCGTGCAGCTGTTTCCATGAGTTCTTAGTCACTGTTCAGCTCTCTTTTAAAGGAAGTACACTTTTGAGGACTCCAAGGCCCCTCGGGGGGTCGTCATTTTCCCTCCAATGTCACTGAGTACCTCCAGAGCCCTGTGGGCCGGCTGAGCAACATTGAGGCCCGTTGGTCTGTCCCTCAGAGGCCCTCTCTGCGTGCCAAGGGACGGGCAGCACGCTGCGCGTCCCTTGAGGAGAGCTCCATTTCCAGAGCCCTCAAACAGCCTCAAGACCACATTTCCGGGGAGTCCGATGTGCCCGGGAAATCTTTGTCAGGGCCCTTGTGTGAAATGCCATGAGAAGACACTCTGCTTTGAATACGTCGAGGACCTCATCCCTGAAGTCACTCTGCTCGAGGAGGAAGTCAGCTTCCGAACATGCTGTTTCACTAACGGGTCACTCAGTGAGAACATATGCTTGGTGGAAGGGCCCTGATGTGCCGAGCAGAAGCGGAGGCCTGCTGCAGATTCCATGAGGCCGTAGCCTCTGCTGTGCATGCATTTAAACGGCAGTACCGTTTTCAGGACACTTAGGGAGCTCACGTGGGCACCGTGTTCTCGGCAGGGACACTGAGTACCCCCAGGGCCCCCACACCCACCCCCGGGTCTGCTAAGCAACATCCAGGCCCGTAGCCCTTTGGAGCCATTCTGTGTAGGCCGAGTGTAGGGCAACGCACTGCACTCTCTTTTGGGACAGCATGATTTATTGAGCACTCCCACAGGTTCAAGAAGACCACTCTGGCACATCCAGCGTGCTTTGGAAATCTGACACATTGCCCTAGCCCGAGCTACACTGAGAGAAACCTTTGGCTTTGCATTCCATCTAGGGCCTCCTGCCTGAAGTCACCCTGCCTCGAGGAGAAAGTCGCCTTGCATTCTTACTGCAATTCAAGTCCTGTGGCACTGCAGGCTTTTGAACAGCCACAGGCCCAGAGGCGCAGCTAGGGCGTTCCTTGGTTGAGACAGTTCACTTGATGCAGAACAACCTACTTCAAGAAGCTGATTCAGGGAAGGAAACACAGGGTAACTTGTGTCTCCTTTGACTTGTTAGAAACCACAGGGAGGTATGCTGAGTGTGCCCATGGAAAAGGGGGCCTGCTGGAAGGAGCCTTGCTTTCCCATTTTGAAGGCTGCATTCATGCTGCCTTGAAGCTACCTGACATCCCCTGCTCTTGACTGGCCTGTAAACCCTGTAGGAATGCTTCTGGGGGCAAAATGAGTCTGCTGTGTCTAAACCAGGCACTTCCATGGCCGTGGTGGTGGTCGGCCTGACCAGCTCTAGAGCTAAAGGGAAACTCAACATGAGCACTTGCCTCCAGGTTAGGCCCTGCATAGCCGAGAAGGAAGGCAGGCGTGCAGCTGTTTCCATGAGTTCTTAGTCGCTGTTTGGCTCTCTTGTAAAGGAAGTACCCTTTTGAGGACTCCAAGGCCCCTTGGGGGTGCATCATTTTCCCTGCAATGTCACTGAGTACCTCCAGAGCCCTGTGGGCCGGCTGAGCAACATCGAGGCCCATTGGTCTGTCCCTTGGAGGCCCTCTCTGCGTGCCGAGGGACGGGCAGCACGCTGCGTGTTCCTTGAGGAGAGCTCCATTTCCAGAGCCCTCAAACAGCCTCAGGACCACATATCCGGGGAGTACGATGCGCCCGGGGAACTTTTGCCAGGGCCCTTTTTTGAGCTGCCATGAGAAGACACTCTGCTTTGAATACGTCGAGGACCTCGTCCCTGAAGTCACTCTGCTCGAGGAGGAAGTCAGCTTCCGAACATGCTGTTTCACTAACGGGTCACTCAGCGAGAACGTATGCCTGGAGGAAGGGCCCTGATGTTCCGAGCAGAAGCGGAGGCCTGCTACAGATTCCATGAGGTCGTAGCCTCTGCTGTGCATGCCTTTAAATGGCAGTACCGTTTTCAGGACACTTAGGGAGCTCACGTGGGCACCGTGTTCTCGGCAGGGACACTGAGTACCCCCAGGGCCCCCACCCCCACCCCCGGGTCTGCTAAGAAAAGGGGAAATGGTTTCTGATTGCTAGCTGCACGGCCCTGTTGTGATGGTCACCTGGACGGTAGCACACAGACACTGGGTCCTGTGAGGCTTCAATGCTTTGTGGGTATGTAAATCCTATAGGAGACGGTCCACAGCAGGTGAAGCTAATGCTCTCAGTGGAGCTGGTGAAACCAAAGATTTTCAGTTCAGACTGAAGGTGCCGATGTACATACAGGACAAAACCATCTCGTGTGATTGGACTTCAGGCACGTTTAACATGAATGCAGCCATCTTAATGCCTAGCATCTTCCTCTCACTCCCTCTCCTCAGGGACCCCCTCCTCAGTTCCTGGGGTTCCTTTTACCCACGTACAGGGGGATGGAGAGTGGGCTCTGTCCAGTCTGAGCCCTGAGTTACCCTGTGTGTTAGTCTGCTCAAGACCGCCGTAACAAATAGCACAGACAGGGCAGCTTGGATAACAGACCTATCTCCCAGTTCTGGATGCTGTCGGAGATCAAGGTGTGTGCACGTGGGCTTCTCCTGAGGCCTCTCTCCTTGGTACTTAGGAAGCCATCTTCTTCCCAGGTCCTCACATGGTCTCCCCCTGTGCCTATCTGTGTCCTAATCTCTTCTTGTAGGACATCAATCCTATTGGATTAGGATCCACCCTGGTGACCTCATTTTTACCTTGATCACCTCTGTAAAAATCCCATCTCCAAATACAGCCACTTCCTGGGTTCCTGGGGGTTAGGGATTCAGCATGTGAATTTTGGGGGACGTGACTGAGCCTACAGCATCCTCCTTAGGAACCAAGTGTGCTTTGGTCAATCCTTCCCTCAAGTCACACGAGGTGATGTAATGGCTCAAGGAGAGGCCACTCGTGCAGTGTTTGTGTCCCAGCTGGGGACCCCTTCTCTGCTCTCTCTGATCAGACCGTGGCAGTGCCTGTCACGTCCTGAGGTGAACAGTTCTGGGGTTTCCTGCTGTGTCTCCTGGCCTGCTGAGGTGCTCATTGTCAGGGAACTCAGAAGCCAGCAGCCTAGTGGGGATGCCGGGGACTCTCAGGGCCTTGGCAGATGTCTCTCCCAGCAGATACCCTAGCGAAAGTGTGGAAACATTTGGGGGATTACAGGTGGGAGAGAGTCAGTCTCGCTTATGCTTCAGAAAGACCCGGTTGGGGTGGCATGTGAGATGCACCGTGCGGGCAGGGAGCTTTGTCAGGCCTGATGGAGGAACCAGGCACAAGATCAGGCTTGGGCCAGGGATGTGGGCACAGAGGGGAATTAGTGTGGGAACTGGCCACAGACTGTTGTCAAAATCTCGGCTTCCCTGTGCACCGAGGCCAAACAGAAATACAGAGACAGGGATTTTGGAGGAAGAGAGAGATGGCTTTATTTTTCTGCCAGGCAGAAGGGAAGACACAGCTGGCTAGTGCCTCAAAAACTGGGCAGCCCAGCCCCACCTTGAGAATCAGGGAAAATTTTATATGTGGGGCTCTCGCAGTCCGTGGTATAGGATGAGGATAAAAGTAGTGAAGGTCTTGCATTCCTCCTTTCCTTTGCATTATTTCAAAACAGTCATAGCTGGCATCAGGCCGCCTGGTAATTGGGGTCCAGCAGTCTGGTAATTGCATACGTTTGCCTCCGGTTTATCGACGGTGACCTCATTTCTGAAATGCAAAAATTGGAGGGGGTGATTTGTTATGAGGGGCCTATAGAATATAAGTGCTGAACATAATAAGGTTAGGGAGTGAGAGGCAGGGGATGTAACTCACAGAGTCAGGGGTGATGGGTGCCGAATGTAAGTTACATAGTGTCAGGGAGTGAGGTTAGCTTTGTAAAGTACAAATATAGTTATTACAGATTAGTTACAAAATAAAACAAGGAATGAGGAACTGTTTAAGGCCAGGTTATATTTCTTCTCTAGCCTGTTCACTGTTCCCTTTGTTTTCCTTGTTCTCAGGGGAAGGAAAACTTCATTTGTACTTTTGCTGCAGCAAGACTGGAGGAGCAGATGACAGTCACTGGGGCACAAGGAGGGTGGGAGCCTGGGAGGCCACAGTGTTACTGAACAGAACGTGGGTCGACTTGCCCGAGTGCAGTAAAACCAGTCTACTAACACCGGGTTTGGTGAAGGAAACTGCAGCTTTAATTGTAAAAGTGCCAATACAAGGAGGACAGGTGGCTTGTGCTCTAAAACCCCAAGCTCCCTGAAGTATTTCAGCAAAGCAATATTAAAGGCCAGGTGACGGAGGGGGGTGTCGCAGGGTATGTGATCAGCTGGTGCACAATTCTCTGGCTGATGGTGAGGTAACAGGCGGTTAACATTATAAATTCTTAGGAGCCAGAAGCTCCGGGGCTACCTGATCATGATCATCAAGTAGTTAATTTCTTCCCCTTGGTGGTGGTTTTAGCATCTGGGAAACAACTCAGGAAGCGTGCATCAGATACTATTATCCAGATACTTCAGAGAGGAGCTACAGCAGAGCGTGTGGGGGAGGGGACTGTCCTGGGAAGGCCCCGTAGGGTCCCGCTTAGTTACACCCGGTGCCTGGGCTCGGCAACCTGGAAGGTGGGGCTGCTACTGGGTGTGGGGTGCTGCGGGCCCAGTCCTCTGAGGGTTCTGTTAGCCTCCAAGGTGAAATGGGGGTGCAGTGGCTGGACAGAGGCGTCTGGCCTGGGAGAGGTGTCCAGGCTGGAAATATCACAGAAATCATCACAGGGAGGGAGAGGAAAGGCCAATGGGGGCAGGTAGGTCACAGCAGACTATGTGCAGGTGACTGCAGTCCTGGTGGAAGCAACTCAGAGCCAGAAAGGAGTGGCCATCAGGGGCTCAGCTCCATTCTCCTGTCCCTTTGTAAAACCGTTGTGTCAAAGTTTGAGACACTGCCAGAAGACGTCTGGGGCCAGTGCTGCCATGGCTTCATCAAAGGGCCTGGGGGGAACACAGAACCACTGCAGGCCCCGCCCATGTCCGCACTGGGAATGAATCTCATCGGGGCTCCTGGGCTCCCAGACTTGAGGGAACCTCTGTCCTCAGGATCCGTCTTCCTCCCTCCTCTCACCTGTTGGTCAGAGGTCCAGGAACCCCCAACTTGGCTCCACCCCCAGAGACTGGATTCAGGGACCCAGGAACACCCAACCTGGCTCCACTCTCAGGGCCTGGATTCTTGGACAGCTTAGGGGTAAGCAAGACCCTCATGCTCCTTTATCTGCCTGGGGGTGAGAATGTCTTAAACTCTGCAATTGACTGATTATGGAGGGCTGAATGTTTCCAGCAGGTATGGGTGGAAAGATGGGGTGTGAAATTCCTATGTCTGCCAGGTATTCCCAGCATGGAGATCTGTGTGTTTCCCCCGGCCAGTAAACATCCTTCCAGGAAGCCCAGATCCAGGATTACGAGGGCAGAGGGTCTCCCCTTGATTATCTGTAACTTCCCACTTCCACAGCAAGGCTGTGGCTGGCTCCCTGGATCCCACCATCTGCCATTTATCTGTGCATTGCTCCTTTCCAGGTTACATGTGCAGAGCTTTCAGAATTGTTAGCTACTACACCCTGGAAAGAACTTCGTAGAATAAAGCCCCCTGTTTATATACGGTCCATTTTGCCTTTAGTCTACAGATTCCATTCATTTCCAAAGGTAACTTAGGTCAGCACCTTTTATCCCATCCCCTACAGTGAGTTGTTTCCATATATTTCTAATACAGTTAGATTCTGTGACATTATGTATTCCATCCTGCAACACTCCTCCATCCTAAATAACTAAATTTGAATAGATTATGATTGGCCCCTTGGGCTATACACATCTGTGGGCTTAGACAAATGCATAGTGACAGGTATCCACCCTAGAGTATCACATGGACTGCTTCAAACCCCCCACCCCGTGATCTGCTTATCATCTACTACGTAGCTTTGCCTTTCCCGGAATGTCATCAATGGGGTCATACTGTGTGCAGCCTCCGCAGACTGGATTCTTTCACTTAGCCGTATATACTGAAGGTTTATCCATGTCTTTCCATAGGTGGGTGGTGCATTCCTTTCTGCTGAGTAGTATTCCGCTGCACGTGTATGGGAGGAAAAACAATTTTCCCTCTATTTTTCTGGGTTCTTGGTTGAGCCCCCCCCTGCCCCTGTAATAAAAGACAGATTACCAGGAGAAAAGCAGAAGTTTAATAACATGTATACCTTCTGAATACAGGGGGGACAACACAGAAAACTGAGTCACTCCCTGGAATGACCAAAACCATCCCCTTAAATACTGTCTTCAGCTAAAAACAGAAGAAAGATGCTGGGGAAGGGGGGAAGGCCAGTTATGGCAGGTTATCATGCAAAGCACAGTAAACAAGGGTAAGACTGTTTGCACATTTAAGTCAGGACTTCCCCATTGAAAAGAGTTACTTAAGATTTAATTATCCTTGTATTTTTGGTGCAAAGAGGGACATACCCTTATAAATGGAGATTTCTCTGTCATAAATGTCCTTCATAAAACGGCAATCTCAGTTTTCTGAGATTTTTTTAAAATTTTATTGTTTTTGGCTGCATTGGGTCTTCGTTGCTGCGTGCAGGCTTTTCTCTAGTCGTGGCGAGCAGGAGCTACTCTTCATTGCGGTGCGCGGGTTTCTCATTGTGGTGGTTTTTCTTGTCGCGGGGCACAGGCTCTAGGCGTGTGGGCTTCAGTAGTTGTGGCACACGGGCTCAGTAGTTGTGGCTCGCGGGCCCTAGAGCACAGGCTCAGTAGCTGTGGCTTACAGGCTTAGTTGATCTGTGGCATGTGGAATCTTCCCAGACAAGGGCTCGAACCTGTGTCCCCTGAATCGGCAGGTGGACTCTTAACCACTTAGCCATCATGGAAGCCCTTTTTTTTTTTTTAATGCAGACCAATAATCCTTATGCTAGAGAGACATATTTTGGGGGTGGCATATTTTATTCACCTTGACATGGATGTACCCCAATTTGCTTATGCATTCATCTTTTGAAGGATATCCTGATTTCTTCAAGTTTTTAGCCATTATGGAAGTGCTGCTGTGCATAATTGCATCCTTGTTTCATTTGGACATAGATTTCCAAAGCATTTCCCTAAATACTGGAAGTATGATTGTTGGATCCCAATGTGAGACTTGTTTAGCTTTGGAAGAAACTGTCTTACAAAGTGGCTGCACATGCATCCCCCCAGCTATGAGGGAGAGTTCCTTTTTTGCCTCACCTTCTAGCAACGGATATTGTCATATTTTTGGAGCTTACCAGTCCTAATAGGTGTGCTGTGATAGCTCATGATTTTAATTTGTAATTCCCTAATGGTATATGATGATGATATTGTTTCTTTTTTTTTTTTTGCGGTATGCAGGCCTCTCACTGTTGTGGCATCTCCCGTTGGGGAACACAGGCTCTGGGCATGCAGGCTCAGCGGCCATGGCTCATGGACCCAGCCACTCCGCAGCATGTGGGGACCTTCCCGGACCAGGGCATGAACACATGCCCCCCGCATCGGCAGGTGGACTCTCAACCACTGCGCCACCAGAGAAGCCCTTGAGCTTGTTTCTATATGACTTTTACTATCTGTATATCTTTTTTGGCAGGATGTCTGTTCAGATCATGCTGTTCATATTCATGCTGAGAGGAGCCCTGTCTCCTCAGGACCTGCTGGGGCTTTGGCTTCTGGAAGACGTGGGACTGAGTCCATGCTGATGGCCGGGCTTCGGGACAAGCCAGGGTCGAGTCCACACTAACAGAAGCCAGGTCTCCTCAGGACCCACTGGGCCTTCAGCTTTGGGACACTGTGGGGTCCAGTTCATGCTGACAGGAGCCTGGTCTCCTCAGGACCTGCCGGGAGGTGATGCCGCTGAGGGAGAAGCTGAGGAAAAGTGGGCAGAAGGTTCCTGTGTATTACTGACTGCTGAGGGTGTCTGTCTTCAGAGGACCCAGGAGAGGAAGGGTTTGATGTGGAAAACTGGGGTTTTGGCCCCTTTTGTGTGTGGTGTAGACAGAGAGCAGTGTTGTTCTTTGGCGTGTGGCCTCTGGTTTTCCCAGCACCATTTATTGAGGGGACTGTCCTTTCCCTGGTGTATGTTCTTGGCTCCTTTCTTGTGAATTAACTGACCACATACCTGTAGGTTGATTCCTGGGTTCTCTGCTCTGTTCCTCTGGTCCGTGTGCCTGTTTTTTGTGCCAATTCCACACTTTTTGGGGACTGCAGCTTCGTAATGTAGTGTGAAATCAGGGAGGGAGATGCCTCCAGCCTGTTCTCTTTCCTCAGGGTCACTTTGGCTCTTCTGGGTCCTTTGTGGTTCCACACACAACTTAAGATTATTTGTTCTGTTTCTATGGAAAATGTCAATGGACTTTTGGTAAGGATTGCATTCAATGTGTACATTAATTTGGCTAGACTGAATATTTTTTTTAATTAAACAACAATTTGGGTCACACCATGTAGCATGCAGGATGTGAGATCTTAGTTCCCCAACCAGGGATCAAACCCACGCCCCCTGCAGTGGGAGCGCAGAATCCCAACCCCTGAATGGCCAGAGAATTCCCACTGTAGAATGCATATTTTTACAGTATATTTTTTTGTTTATTTTTTTGTTTTGTTTTGTCTTTTGGTACATGGGCCTCTTACCATTGTGGCCTCTCCCATTGCAGAGCACAGGCTCCGGACGTGCAGGCTCAGCAGCCATGGCTCATGGGCCCAGCCGTTCTGTGGCATGTGGGGTCCTCCCAGACCGGAGCACGAACCCGTGTCCCCTGCATCGGCAGGTGGATTCTCAACCACTGGCCACCAGGGAAGCCCTTGTTTTGTTTTGTTTTGTTTTGCGGTATGCGGGCCTCTCACTGTTGTGACCTCTCCTGTTTCACAGTGCAGGCTCAGCAGCCATGGCTCATGGGCCCAGCCTCTCTGCAGCACGTGGGATCTTCCCGGACTGGGGCACTAACCTGCGTCCCCTGCATCGGCAGGGGGACTCTCATCCACTGTGCCACCAGGGAAGCCCCTCCATTAATTTTTGTCTGTTCAGTTTCCTCTATCAGTGTTTTCCAGATTTCAGTGTGCAGGTCCTTCACGTCCTTTGTTAAATTTACTCCTAGTTATCTTTTTGGATGCAATTGTAAGTGGGATTTTTTTTTAATTCTTTTTCTGATGGTTCATTAACAGTGTATAGAATCACAAATGATTTTTGTGCATTGATTTTTCTTTTTTTTTTTGTAACCTGTAGCTTTACTGAATTCATTTTTTAGTTGTAACAGTTTTTTGGTTGTTGAATGTGGAAAACTAGAATTCAGAAATCCCACTGTTTCATCTACACCCAGGTCATCCACAGCACCCAAGACATAGTGGCTCCCAATATAATCTTCCCATGGTGCCTCTTGTCGTATGTGGACTCCTACAAGGGTGATTAGCATCCCCACTGTGGATGAACTGGATCTGGGTAGGGCTTGGCCTGTATAACAGAGTTTGATGTCTGTATTTCTGGCATGGTATGGCATGGTTATTTTGATAAATACTTTATTTTCTAGTAAATTTCAAGTGTATAAAAACCTTTAAATAGCAATATAAACTTTTCCACCTTCACAAAATACTCCAGTGTGTTTTACCCTGGAAGAGTGGGAGGGCCACTCTCCCAGAGAACCAGCACATAACCCCAAAGTGAGGAATAATTATGGCTTCCATATTATAATCCTATCCACAGACCCACTTCAACTTTCACCAGCTGCCCCAGCTTTGTGGAAATGTGTTTTTCTATTTGAATCCAGTTTTCTCTTCTTGGAACCATCACTGGGGCTTTTCCTCACTTTAAAAACTTTGCTGGATTGAAAGTGTACAAGATGAGCATGATTTGGGTGGTTTTTCTGTATGGCTTCTTTCACTTAGGATGTTTTCACTGTTTATTCGCATTGTAACACTGATCATTATTTCATTCATGTTTTCAATTGTGATTAAAAACACATAACATTTACCATTTAAACCATTTTTTAAAAGCCTTTTTAAAAAATATTTTGTTTTATTTTCTATTTTTTGGCTGTGTTGGGTCTTTGCTGCTGCACGCAGGCTTTCTCTAGTTGTGGCGAGTGGGGGCTACTCTCCGTTGCCATGTTCAGGCTTCTCATTGCGGTGACTTCTCTCATTACGGAGCACGGGCTCTAGGTGCACGGGTTTCAGTAGTTGTGGCACGAGGGCTCAGTAGCTGTGGCTCATGAGCTTAGCTGCTCTGCGACATGCAGGATCTTCCAGGACCAGCGCTTGTACCCATGTCCCTTGCAATTGGCAGGTGGATTCATAACCAGTGTGCCAGGAGGAAAGCCCCAATTAAACCAGTTGTAAGTATACAGTTCTATGGCATTAACTTCATTCACGTTGTAAAAGTATCCTCACCATCCATCTCCAGAACTTTATTTTCCCCATGTGAAACCGTAGCCATTAAACACTAACTCACCTCAACCCCTGGCAACCTTATTCTACTTTGTCTTTGGATTTGACTTATCTGGATACCTCATACTAGTGGAATCATAGAACGTTTGTCCTTTTTGTGTCTGGCTGGTCTCACTTAGCATAATGACTTCAAGGTTCATCCACATTGTAGCATGTGTGAGAATTCCCTTAGTTTTAAAGGTTGAATCATATTCCATTGCGTATATACTGCACTATACTTATCCATTCATCTGTTAAAGGATGTGTTGTGTTGTTTCCACCTTTTGGCTATTGTGAATATTGTTGCTATGAATGTGGGGTACAGATATCTGTCCCAGTCCTTGCTTTCTAATATTCTGGGTGTACACCCTGGAGTGGAATCAAGGGATCATACATTTTCCATATTTTCGAGGGGCCACCATACAGTTTTCCACAGCAGCTGTATAATTTTACTTTATTCCTTTATATGACAGAATAATGCAGCTTATGGATCTACCTTATTTTGCTTACCCGTTTACCTGCTGATGGACATTTAAATCTTTTCTACCCTGGGCTATTGTGAACAGTGCTGCTATGAATAATTGGTGTACAAGTTTTTGTTTGAACGCCTGTTTTCCATTTTTTTGGTATATATCTAGGAGTGGAGTTGTTGAACCACATGTTAATTATATTTTATATTTTTGAGTAAATGCTAAAGGTTTGTACACTTAGACTGCACCATTGTACATATCCACAAGTAACTTTTAAGGGTTCCAATTTCTCTGCATTGTTGCCAACATTTGTTATTTTTATTTACATATTTTAAAATTTATTTTAAAATTTATTTTTATTCTAGTGTGTGTGAAGGGGCATCACACTGCGGCTTTAATTTGCATTTTTATCATGACTCCTGACATTTGACATCTTTTCATGTCCTTGTTGATCATTTGTATGTCTTGCCTGGAGAGCAGTCCATGCAAGTTATTTGTCTGTTTCAAAAATTGTATTGTTTGTCTTTTTGTTGATGAGTTGGAAACTTCCTGGGTATATTCTAGGTAAAGAGTCTTATCAGATCAGTCTTCCATTCTGTGGGCTGTTTTTTTACTTTCTGGATAGCCTCTTTTGATGCACAAAGTTTGTAATTTTGAGGAAATCCACTTTATCTATTTTTTTCTTTCATTTCTTATGCTCTACTGTCAAATCTAAGAAACCATTGCTAAATTTATGGTCGGGAAGATTTAATTCCTCAGTTCATTTGAGAGTTCATTCAGTCATCCTTCGGTGCACAATAGGCCAGGCTTTAGGCCTGGGGCTGAGTCAGTGTGAGGGTTCAGCGGTCATGGTTTAGGGTTATGGGTCATCGTTGGAGAGTCATGGTAGAGGGTTGTGGTTAAAGGGTCAGGGATTAGAGTTTAGGGGTCAGTGGCGAGGGTCTAGGGGTCTGGGGCTAGGGTTGTTAGGGGGTTACGGTTAGAGGTTAGGGTTCTTAGGGTAAAGGTTAGAGTTATGTTTAAGCACAATTGGCCCTCATTGCCCTCCCCTCTCCTTCTCTGTGAAGCCTCCAGAATGGATAGGACTTGCCTAGGGTCAAACAGGAGTCAGGGAGCTGAGGTGAATAACTGTTTTTCTGGCCTCCCTTCCCCCAGTCCTGGGCTCTGAGAGAAGAATGAAATGTCTGTTCTTGTCTCGGACTGTTTCTCATCCAACTCAACCTCTGTCGAGGATTGGGGAGGGTGTCAGAAGTCATGCATGGTTTCCTTCTGCCCTCCTACCTGGGAAGGGTGATGCTGGCCCTACTCTGCCTGGGCAGCCCCAGGTTCCAGCACAGCCCAGACAGGAGGGCACTCAGTGGACGTGTGTGGATTTATACAGGACTGGGTGCAGTGACCTGCCAGCCCCCAGATGCTGCCTTCTTGAGGGCTGGTGGGGCCCTCCTGGCACTGGAGGCATCCTTTGTCCCATCTGAGTGGGCATGAATTGATGATCAAGTCTCAGGCAGGACAGCCCTCGACCTCTGACTATCCAGGCAGGCATCTGTGGTCCTCTGGCTCAGTCCAGCCTGGGCATTGTCAGGCCCTCATGTACAGTTACGGAGCTGACCATGATGCGGGCAATTCAAGAACTACCTGGGCAGTGTAGACATTCCTTTGAGAAGTTTCAATGACCAACATGCATGCGGCTGAGAAAAAGACCTCCTGCTCATTGCCTCATAGGCTGCCAAGAGAGGTAATAATCCTGTAGACATTGGAGTGTAGCCCTGACACAACACCCGTACAGCAGACCATTTCCCTTCAATCCTTTGTCCTTCCAGTCAATAGAAACTTTTGACATACATATTCATTAAGAATCAAAGATATTGGAGCAACTGGACCACCCAGTGTGAGGTTTACACTGACACTACCATTGTCTTGGAGAGCCATATGCATCCATATGGCCTCTGGAAAGCCTGCCGATTATGCGTTCCATGACATGGAATAATTCTCGAGCCTCCTGTTACTTCATTGCACAAGAGTTTCCTTACCACCCTAGCATTTGGTTTCTTCCTCTTAGTAAAGGAGAGAGAAGAAACTGGAAAAGGAGCAGTATTGTTTTTCAGGGATGGGCAATTAATATGGCCAGGGAGATGGCATAACTCAGGGCTCGCAACTCCCAGGGGCAGGAATGAGGTGTGTGTGTCTTCTGAGGGCACATGGGCTGTTCTGGGCCAGCCTCTGAGATGTGAGGACCTGATGCCCAAGTGAAGAGACTTGAGTTTACCACCACCAATGATCCTGACTTTTCAGCAAGTGAAAGAACTTCTTGCAGTCTTGGGAGGCACAGTAAGAGCACTGGATGAGTCGCTGCAGCCCCTGGCCCTAAGTGAACCGCTTTCTTCCTTTTGTGTCAGATTCTGTGCTGTGCAGTGAGCTGACATTGACATAGACTCTGTTGCTTTCTCCCAGCCAGCATCTGTTCTCAGTTTTCCCAAGTTCCTCAGTTTTCCTTTGGGAATTACATGTCTCCTGTTTCCAGTCCAAACAGTTGTAGAAGGATGACCCCATGTTCCACCCAGTTTGAAGATGGGTTTACAACCCACATCTAGCCAGTCCCATTTTCCATCTTCTGGTGATGGGTCAAGCATGAGAATGCAACCCAAGCCAGATCAAAGGCAGTTAAAACCATGACTTTCTTGAATCCAAGAAAAGGAGAAAGTCTTTCTCGGAAAATGGATGGTGAGTGGTTGTCAGCCTAGAACTGCTGTTGGCCCAAGGGCAGTGAGAGAGCCTGTGCCTGTGAATGGGGTCCCCCAAAGGCACTGAGTGGGAAAAAGGTTTGGAGAGAAGCAAGGTCACCCTGATTCATTGTGAGCCCCTGGACCTGCCAGCGTGCCCCGGTCTGGGAGGATCCCGCGTGCCGCGGAGCAGCTGGGCCTGTGAGCCATGGCCGCTGCGCCTGCGCGTCTGGAGCGTGTGCTCCACAACGGGAGAGGCCACAGCAGTGAGAGGCCTGCATGCCACAAAATAAAAAAATAAAAAAATAAAAAACTTACATGTGGGAGCTAAATATGCTCAGCTGACAGTACATCAAAATGTATGATGTATCTACATCTGAGTCAATAACCCCTGACCCTTCCTCAGGTGTCCTCACTGGGTAGGCGTGGCTGGGGGACGTGAAGACACTGGGTGGTGTCATATACTAGGGGAGCTGCCAAACAGCTCTGTCCCTGCTCCTTCCCTGTCCTGGGAGAGGGAAAGCCTGGAACAGTGATAGGATAGCCAGTAGGGGAAGAGGTTCCTCAGTGGTTAGTTGGCCTTTTTGTGTTTTCCTTAATTTAAGGTCCAGTTAGGGTCCCTTATATTCTTTATTTTGGTCACCCAGCTGAGGTAATGTTTGTCAAGGTTTCCCACAGTGAGGTTACTTTTTCCCCATGTCCATCCTGTGTGTCTTATGTAGGAGGCAGTCATAATGCAGAAGCCACACTTGAGGCGAGAGGGGTTAGCTTCACACCCTTGATAGACAGCTGAGTGGCTATATACATTGTTTAGAAGCTTTCTGCATAGGACATTTCTATTTAACACCATTCATCAAAAGCTATGTAATTTATTTTTACCAGTTTAGGATAGGACACGTGAATAATTATTGTAAACTTTTGGTTATAATCCAGCACTACATTATTAGACTGCTTAGTTAATTCTTGATTTGGCTGTTGAGAGCTTTTTCTATTTGCGCTTGTTTTAATTTTACATAATTTTTCTTTTGTGGGTTTAAAAAATTTTTGGTGCTTGTTTACTTTCTGATATTTTAAGATTATCCTGCTTCATATGTTTCCTGTCTCAGTCCTAGCATCAGCCCTTTCTTCAAAGAGCCCTTGTTCCTTTTATTAGGGAATGGTATTAAAAACTTACATATGAGGCTTCCCTGGTGGCGCAGTGGTTGAGAGTCCGCCTGCGGATGCAGGGGATGCGGGTTCGTGCCCCGGTCTGGGAGGATCCCGCGTGCCGCGGAGCGGCTGGGCCCGTGGGCCATGGCCGCTGAGCCTGCGCGTCCGGAGCCTGTGCTCCGCAACGGGAGAGGCCACAGCAGTGAGAGGACCGCATACCGCAAAATAAAAAAAAAAAAAAAAGAAAAACTTACATGTGGGAGCTAAATATGCTCAGCTGACAGTACATTGAAATGTATGATGTATCCCAGCCTATGCATATACACATAATTATAAAGATTTCCATGTGGAAATATGTGTAGGCTAAAGATAGCTTATACTGATATCTCCAAGCGGATCTGTTATGACATGGATATTGTAAACTTCTCCCTTTGTTTGACTGTAACATCCAACTCCAGTGGTAAGAAACCTGGCTTCCACCATTTGTCATTTATTAAGTTCAGTGCGTTTTCCATTTCATGACTGATATAGTAGTTTCAGTACTGTTAGCTGCTACCCCTCATGGGAAAGAACATAAAGTCCACTGTGTATGTATGGCACATTTTGTCTTTGGCATACAGATTCTGTACATTTCCAAAGTTAACTTATGTCAGCCCATTTGTCCCACTACCAACAGTGAGTTTTTTCATATATTTCTGAATCAGTTAGATTCTTTGTTACATTCTGTATTCCAGTCTTTGACTCCGGTCTTTGACATATCCTAAGTGGCTAAGTTTGAATAGATTATAAATTACTTGTTGGGTTGTAAAAATCTGTGGTTGTAGCCAAATGCATAGTGACAGGTATTCACCACTAAAGAATCATAGGGAGAATTTAAACCACATATTCTATAAACTGTTTACCATGTGAGTTTTGCCTTTTCTAGAATGTCATATAAAGGAGGTCATACAGTGTGTAGCACTTCAGACTGGATTCTTTCACTTAGCAATGTAAGAGCTACATGCATCTATTTTTTTTTGCACAGGTTGATGATCCATTCCTTTATATCTCTGAATACTATTACACTGCATGTATATGAGAGGAAAAATAATTTTTCCTCTACACTTCTATGTTCTTTATTGAGACCATCACCACAGAGATGAGGCTCCCAGCAGGTTCCACCTAACAGCAGAAAGCCCACATCACAAATAGTTGAGGAACCTAGAAGGATCACTCACTCACCATAGGGCCCACATCACCAACTGGATTGGAACCAGGCTGGAATGACCTTGCACCCGATGGCCCAAATCAAAAAAATGTGAGAAAACCAGCAGATGGGACCTTAGACAAGAGGCCCCACATCACCAAGGGGATGCAGCACCCATCGGGATCCGCCTCACACCAGAGGTCCCACATCACCAAGGGGATGGGATCCTGGCAGTAGTGTACTCACAATGTTGGGCCCACATCATAAAAAGTGAGGAACCCAGCAGATGTAACGTTATACCACAGGGACCTCATCACAAAGGGGATGAGGCTCCCAGCAGGGTCCACCTAAAAAGAGAGGGCCCATATCACAAAAATGTGAGAGCCCAGCAGGGTCAAACTCTAACCAGGGGGCCCATATCACCAAGCGGATGGTAACCAGGCAGGAGTTGACCTCACACTAGTGGGCTCACATCATAAAAATATGAGGAAAGCAGAAGTTGCGACCTTAGAAAATAGGGCCTACATAACCAAGGCGATGAGGCACCCATCAGGATCCACCTCCCACCAGAGGGCCCACATCACCAAGGGGATGGGTACCTGGCAGGAATTTCCTCACATGAGTGGGCCCACATCATAAAAAGTGAGGAACCCAAGAGTTGTGACCTTACAACTGGGGGCCCTCATCACCAAGGGGATGAGGCACCCAGAGGGATCCAAGCACACCAGGGGCCACAAATCGCCAAGGTGTTTGGAATCACGCAGGGATGACCTCACACAATTGGGCCCACATCATATAGAGGACCCAACAGTTGTGATCTAAAAAATGAGGGCCCATATCACCAAGAGGATGAGGCAACCAGGAAGATGCACCTCAAACAAGAGTGCCCACGTCAAAAAAACCTGAGGAACCCAGGATTTGTGACATTACACCAGAGGTCTCACATCAGCAAGGGGATGAGGAACCCGGCGGTAAACACGATCCACCAGAGGGCCCACATCACCAAACTAATGGGAACAATGCACGATTGATCTCAAACCGGATGGCGCACATCACCAAACTGATGAAACCACACAGGAGTGACCTCAAACCAGATGGCACGAATCACCATAGGAATGAGGCTCCCAACAGGACACACTTAACACTAGTGGGCCCATATCAACAAGTGGATGGGAACCAGGCAGGAGTGACCGCACACACAATGAACCACATAAGAAAAACGTGTGGAACCCAGCAGTTGTGACCTAACAACACAGGTCCCACATAACCAAGGGGATGGGAACAAGGCAGGAGTGTACTCAGAACTTTGGGCCCACATCACAAAAAGTGAGGAACCCTGCAGCTGTAACATTACACCAGAGGGCCTATATCACAAACGGGATGAGGTTCCCAGCAGGTTCCACCTAACAACAGAGGGCCCATATCACAAAAAGCTGAGCTACCGAGCAGGATCCATCTCTCACCAGAAGGCCAACTTAACCAAGGGCATGGGAATGAGGCAGAAGTGACCTCACACCAGAGGGTCCACCTCATAAAAATGTGAGGAAACCAACAGTTGTGAACTTACACAAGAGGGCCCATATCACCAAAAGGATGAAGCAGCCATCAGGATCCACCTCACACCAGAAGGCCCATATCAGCATAGAGATGGGTCCAAGGCAAGAGTGAACTCACACCAGAGGACCCACATCATAAAAAGATGAAGAACCAAGCACATGTGACCTCAAACCAGAGGGCCCACATCACAAGGAGATGAGGCACGCAGAAGTATCCACACACGGCAGAGGGCCTACATTACCAAAGGGATGGGTACCAGGTAGGAGTGACCTCACAACAGAGGGCCAACATCACACAAAGTTGAGGAACACAGTAGGATCAAACTCACACCAGCGGGCCCACATAACCATGGGGAAGGGAAACAGGCAGGATGGAACTCACACCCAATGGCCAACATCATAATAGGGTGAGGAGCTCAGCTGATGGGACCTCACCATACACATCCCATATCACCAAGGGGATGGCAACCAGGTAGGAGTAGCCTCACAATAGAGGGCACATATAATAAAAAGTTGAGCAATCAAACAGTTTCAACCTCACACCAGAGAGACCCAACACCGAGGGGTTCAGGCACCCAGCAGGAACCACCTCAGACCAGAAGTCCCATATCACCAAGGGGATGGGAACCCAGCAGGAGTGTACGCATGACGTTGGGCCAACATCATAAAAAGTGAGGAACCCAGAATTTGTAACATTACACCACAGGGCCCTCATCAAAAATAGGATGTGGCTCCCAGAAGGTTCCGCCTAAAAACAGAGGGCCTATATCATAAAAATGTGAGAGCCCAGCAGTGTCAAACTCTCACCAGAGGGCCCATATCACCAAGGGCATGGTAAACAGGCAAGAGTTGACCTCACACTAGTGAGCCCACATCATAAAAATATGAGGAAAGCACCAGTTGCGACCTTCGAAAATAGGGCCTACTTAACCAAGGCGATGAGGCACACTTCAGGATCCACCTCACACCAGAGGGCCCACATCACCAAGGGGATGTGTACCTGGCAGGAATGTCCTCACACCAGTGGGCCCACAACATAAAAAGTGAGCAACCCAGGAGTTGTGACCTTACAGCAGGGGGCCCTCATCACCAACGGGATGAGGTTTCCAGCAGGTTGCACCAAACAGCAGAGGGCCCACATCACAAAAAGTTGAGGATCCCAGCAGGATCAATCTTTCAGCAGAGAGCCCACATCACCACGGGTATGGTAACCAGGCAGGAGTGATCTCATACCAGAGGGCCAACATCAGAAAAGCGTGAGGTTACCAGCAGTTGGGACCATACGCAAGAGGGCTCACATAAACAAAGGGACGAGACACCCATCAGGATCCACCTCACACCAGAGAGCCCACATCATAAAAAGGTGAGGAACACAGCACTTGTGACCTCAAACCAACGGGCCTACATATCCAAGGGGATGAGGGACCCAGAAGGATCCATGCACATCAGGGGGCCCAATCACCAAGGGGTTGGGAGACAGGCAGGAATGACCTCACACCAGCGGGCCCACGTCATCAAAGGGTAAGTAACCCAGCAGTTGTGGACTCAAAAATGAGGGCTCACGTTACCAAGAGGATGAGGCAACCAGGAGGATCCCTCTTAAACCACAGGGTCCACATCCAAAAAAGGTGAGGATCACAGCAGGATACTTCTAACACAAGGGGGCATACATCACCAAAGGGATGGGCACCAGGAATCAGTTACCTCACACCAGAGGGCTCACATCTTAAATTTCAGCATAGCAATAGAAAACACCTCACCATGGAAGGCCAAAACACAAAGGGAATGGGATACAGGCGGCAGACACCACTCACATTTCGGCAAACATCATAAAAGTTGAGGAACACAGCAGTTGTGAACTTACACCAGAAGGCCCTCATCACCAAGTGGATGAGGCTCCCATCAAGTTCCACCTAACACCAGAGGGCCCACATCACAAAAATATGAGGAACCCAGCAGGATCAATCTCTCACCAGAAGGTCCACATCACCAAGGTGAT
>NW_006775610.1:0-70412 GCF_000442215.2 Lipotes vexillifer | reverse complement strand
TAGGGAAGCAGGCAGGGATGTCCTCACACCATTGGGCTCACATCATAAAGAGGTAAGGATCCCAGCAGTTGTGATCTCAAAAACGAGGGCCAGTATCACCAAGTGGATGAGGCAACCAGCAAGATCCACCTCAAACAAGAGTTCCCACTTCAAAAAAACCTGAGGAACCCAGGATTTTTGACATAACACCAGAGGTCCCACATCACCAAGGGTACTAGGCAGGACTGACCTCACACCACCGAACCCACATCTTCAAAAATACTGAGGAACTCAGCAGTGTTGACATCACACGACAGGGCCCACATCAGGAAGGGGATGAGGAACCCAGCGGTATACACCATCCACCAGAGGGCCCACATACCCAAACTAATGGGAACAATGCACGACTGATCTCACACCAGATGGCGCACATCACCAAACTGATGAAACCACACAGGAGTGACCTCACACCAGGTGGCGCGAATCACCATAGAAATGATGCTCCCAAGAGCACACACTTCACACCAGAGGGCCAATATCAACAAGGGGATAGGAAACAGGCAGGAGTGACTGCACACAATGGACCACATAATTAAAACGTGAAGAACCCAGCAGTTGTGACCTCACAACACAGGCCCCACATCACCAAGGGGATGGGAACAAGGCAGGAGTGTACTCACAACGTTCGGCCCACATCATAAAAAGTGAGGAACCCAGGAATTGTAACGTTGCACCAGAGGGCATTCATCACAAAGTGTATGAGGCTCCCAGCAGGTTTCACCTAACAACAGAGGGCACATATCACAAAATGATGAGCAACCGAGCAGCATCAATCTCTCACCAGAGGGCCCACTTAACCCAAGGGCATGGGAACGAGGCAGGCGTGACCTCACACCAGAGGGTCCACCTCATAAAAATGTGAGGAAACCAACATTTGTGAATTTACACAAGAGGGCCCATATCACCAAGGGGATGAGCCACCCATCAGGATCCACCTCACACAGGAAGGCCCACATTAGCATGGGGATGGGTCCAAGGCAAGAGAGAACTCACACCAGAGGGCCCTAATCATAAAAAGACAAAGAACCCAGGACCTGTGACCTTACAGCAGTTGGGCCTCATCACCAATGTAAGAGGTTTCCAGCAGTTTCCACCTAACAGCAGAGGGCCCACATCACAAAAATAGGAACCTAGCAGGATCAATCTCTCACCAGAGGGCTCACATCACCAAGGGGATGGGAAGAAGGCAGGAGTGACCTCACACCAGAGAGCCCACATCATAAAAATGTGAGGAACACAGTAGGATCAATCTCTCATCAGGGGGCCCAAATAACCATGGGGACGGGAAACAGGTAGAAGGGAACTCACACCTGATGGCCCACATCATAATAGGGTGAGGAGCCCAGCTGAAGGGACCTCACAATACACATCCCACATCACCAAGGTGATGGCAACCAGGTAGGAGTAACCTCACAAGAGAGGGCCCATATAATAAAAGTTTGAGGAATCAAGCAGTTTCAACCTCACACCAGAGAGACCCAACACTGAGGGATTGAGGCACCAGCAGGAACCACCTCACACCAGAGGGCCCACATCACCACGTGGATAGTACCAGGGAGGAGTGACTTCACACCAGAGTTGCCACATCATAAAACGTTGAGGAAAACAGCAGCTGGGACCTTACATAATAGGTCTCACATAACCAGGTGATGAGGCACCCACCAGGATCTACGTCACACCAGAGAACCCATATCACCCAGGGCATGGGAACCTGGCAGGAGTGTCCTCACACCAATGGGCACACAGCATAAAACGTGTGGTACCCAGCAGTTGTGACATTACACCAGAGGGTGCCCATCACCATAGAGATGAGTCTCCCAGCAGGTTCCACCTAACAGCAGAGGGCCCACTTCACAAAAAGTTGAGGAACCTAGCAAGATCACTCACTCACCATACAGCCCACATCACCAAGTGGATGGGAACCAGGCTTGAATGACCTTACAGGAGATGGCCCACATCACAAAAATGTGATAAAATCGGCAGATGGGACTTTAGACAAGAGGGCCCACATCACCACGGGGGTGGGAACCTGGCAGGATTGTACTCACAACGATGGGCCCACATCATAGAATGTGAGGAACCCAGCAGTGGTAACGTTACAACATATGGCCCTCATCACAAAGGGGAAGATGCTCCCAGCATGTTCCACCTAAAAACAGAGAGGCCATATTACAAAAATGTGAGACCCCAGCAGGGTCAAACTCTCACCAGAGGGACCATATCTCCAAGCCAATGGTAACCAGGCAGGAGTTGACCTCACACCAGTGGGCCCACATCATAAAAATATGAGGAAAGCAGCAGTTGCGACCTTAGAAACTAGGGCCCACTTACCCAAGGCGATGAGGCACCCATCAGGACCCACCTCCTACCAGAGGTTCCACATCACCAAGGGATGGGTACCTGGCAGGAATGTCCTCACACCAGTGGGCCCACAACATAAAAAGTGAGCAACCCAGGAGTTGTGATCTTACAGCACGGGGCCCTCATATCTAAGGGGATGAGATTTCCAGCAGGTTCCACCTAACAGCAGAGAGCCCACATCACAAAATTTGAGGATCCCAGCAGGATCAATATTTCAGCAGAGAGCCCACGTTACCAAGGGGATGGTAACCAGGCAGGAGTGATCTCACACCAGAGGGCCCACATAAGAAAAGCGTGATGTAACCAGCAGTTGGGAGCTTACGCAAGAGGGCTCACATAACCAAAGGGATGAGGCCCCCATCAGGATCCACCTCCCACCACAGGGCCCGCATCATAAAACGCTGAGGAACGCAGCACATGTGACCTCAAACCAGAGGGCCTACATATCCAAGGTGATGAGGCACCCAGAAGGATCCATGCACATCAGCGGGCCCAATTACCAAGGGGTTGGGAGACAGGCAGGAATGACCTCACACCAGCGGGCCCACGTCATCAAAAGGTAAGGATACCAGCAGTTGTAAACTCAAAAATGAGTGCTCATGTTACCAAGAGCATGAGGCAACCATGAGGATTCCCCTGAAACCAGAGGGTCTACATCCAAAAAAGGTGAGGAACCCAGCAGGATACTTCTAACACCAGAAGGCATACATCACCAAAGGGATGGGCACCAGGAATCAGGTACCTCACACTTGAGGGCCCATATCATAAATTTGAGGATAACAGTAGGAAACACCTCACCATGGAAGGCCCACATCTCAAAGGGTGTGGGATCCAGGCGGCAGACACCACCCACAGGTCGGCAAACATCATAAAAGTTAAGGAACACAGCAGTTGTGACTAACACCAAAGGGCCCTCATCACCAAGTGGATGAGGCTCCCAGCAAGTTCCACCTAACACCAGAGGGCCCACATCACAAAAATATGAGGAACCCAGCAGGATCAATCTCTCACCAGAGGGTCCACATCGCCAAAGTGATCGGAAGGAGGCAGGAGTGACCTCACACCAGAGGGCCCACATCATAGAAATGTGAGGAAACCAGCAGTAGGGACCTTACACAAGAGGGCCCACATCACCAACGGGATGGGTACCTGGCAGGAATGTCCTCACACCAGTGGGCCCACATGATAAAAAGTGAGGAACCCTGGTGTTGTGACCTTACAGCTGGGGGCCCTCATCACCAAGGGGATGAGGTTTCCAGCAGGTTCCACCTAACAGCAGAGAGCCCACATCACAAAAAGTTGAGGATCCCAGCAGGATCAATCATTCAGCAGAGAGCCCACAACACCAAGGGGAAAGTAACCATGCAGGCGTGATCTCACACCAGAGGGCCCACATCAGAAAATCGTGAGGTAACCAGCAGTTGGGATCTTATGCAAGAGCGCTCACTTAACAAAAGTGATGAGGCACCCACTCATCACGATCCACCTCCAACCAGAGGGCCCACATCCCCAAGGGGATGGGTCCCTGGCAGGAATGTCCTCACAACAGTGGGCCCACATCATTATAAGGTGATGAACGCAGCATATGTGACCTCAAACCAGAGGGCCTACATATCCAAGGGGATGAGGCACCCAGAAGGATCCATGCACATCATTGTGCCCAATCACCAAGGGGTTGGGAGGCAGGCAGGAATGACCTCACACCAGCGGGCCGACGTCATCAAAAGGTAAGGAACCCAGCAGTTGTGAACTCAAAAATGAGGGCTCACGTTACCAAGAGGATGAGGAAACCAGGAGGATTCCCCATGAAATCAGACGGTCCACATCAAAAAATGGTGAGGAACCCAGCAGGATTCTTCTAACACCAGAGGGCAAACATCACCAAACGGATGGGTACCAGGAATCAGTTAACTCACACCGGAGGGCCCACATCTTAAATTTGAGGATAGCTGTAGGAAACACCTCACCATGGAAGGCCCAGATCACAAAGGGAATGGGATCCAGGCGGCACACTCCACTCACAGGTTGGCAAACATCACAGAAGTTGAGGAACACAGCAGTTGTGAACCTACACCAGAGGGCCCTCATCACCAAGTGCATGAGGCTCCCAGAAAGTTCCCCCTAACACCAGAGGGCCCACATCACAAAAATATGAGGAACCCAGCAGGATCAATCTCTCACCAGAGGGTCCACATCACCATGGTGATCGGAAGGAGGCAGGAGTGACCTCACACCAGAGGGCCCACATCATAAAAATGTGAGGAAACCAGCAGTAGGAACCTTACACAAGAGGGCCCACATCTCAAAGAAGATGAGGCACCCATCCAGATCCACCTCACACCAGAGTGCCCACATCAGCATGGGGATGGGGAAAAGGCAAGTGTGTCCTCACACCAGCGGGCCCACATCAAAAGATGGTAAGGAGCCCAGGAGTTGTTACCTCAAAATGAGGGCCAACATCACGAAGAAGATGAGGCAATAAGCAGGATCCCCCTAAAACCAGGGGGCCCACATCAACAAGGGGATGAGGCACCTAGAGTGATCCATGCACACCAGGGACAACAAATAACCAAAGTGTTGGGAAGCAGGCAGGGATGACCTCACACCATTGGCCCCACATCATAAATAGGTAAGGAACCCAGCAGTTGTGATCTCAAAAATGAGGGCCCATATCACCAAGTAGATGAGGCAACCAGCAAGATCCACCTCTAACAAGAGTGCCCACTTCAAAAATAGTTGAGGAACCCAGGAATTGTGACATGACACCAGAGGTCCCACATAACCAAGAAGGTGGGAACTAGGCAGGACTGACCTCACACCACCAGAGCCACATCACAAAATATTGAGGAACACAGCAGTGTTGACATCACACCAGAGGGGCCACATCACCAAGGGGATGAGGAACCCAGCGGTATACACCATCCAACAGAGGGCACACATCACCAAATTATTGGGAACAATGCATGATTGATCTCACACCAGATGGCGTACATCACCAAACTGATGAAACCACGCAGGAGTGACCTCACACCAGATGGCGCGAATCACCATAGGAATGAGTCTCCCAACAGGACACACTACACACCAGAGGGCCCATATCAACAAGGGAATGGGAAGCAGGTAGGAGTGACCGCACACACAATGGACCACATAATAAAAACGTGAGGAACCCAGCCGTTGTGACCTCACAACACAGGTCCCACATCAACAAGGAGATGGGAACGAGGCAGGAGTGTACTCACAACGTTGGGCCCACATCGTAAAAAGTGAGGAACCCAATAGTTGTAACGTTACACCAGAGGGCCTTCATCACAAAGGGGATGAGTCTCCCAGCAGGTTCCACCTAACAACAGAGGGCCTATATCACAAAAAGTTGAGCAACCGAGCAGGATCAATCTCTCACAACAGGGCCCACTTAACCCAAGAGCGTGGGAACGAGGCAGGAGTGACCTCACACCAGAGGGTCCACCTCATAAAAATGTGAGGAAATCAATAACTGTGAACATACACAAGAGGGCCCACATCACCAAGGTGATGAGGCACCCATCAGGATACACCTGACACCAGAAGGCTCATATCAGCATGGTGATGGGTCGAAGGCAAGAGAGAACTCACACCAGAGGGCCCACCTCATAAAAATGTGAGGAAACCAACAGCTGTGAACTTACACAAGAGGGCCCATATCACCAAAGGGATGAGGCACCCAACAGGATCCACCTCACACCAGAAGACCCACATGAGCATGGGGATGGGTCCAAGGCAAGAGTGCACTCACACCAGACGGCCCACATCATAAAAAGATGAAGAAGCCAGCACATGTGACCTCAAACCAGAGGGCCCACATCCCCAACGGGATGAGGCACTCAGAAGGATATGCACACGGCAGAGGGCCTACATCACCAAAGGGATGGGTACCAGGTAGGAGTGACTTCCCAACAGAGGGCCAACATCACACAAAGGTGAGGAACACAGTAGGATCAATCTCTCACCAGGGGACCCACATAACCATGGGGATGGGAAACTGGCAAGAAGGAACTCACACCCGATGGCCCACATCATAATAGGGTGAAGAGCCCAGCTGATGGGACCTCACAATACACGTCCCACATCACTAAGTGAAAGGCAACCAGGTAGTAGTAACCTCACAAGAGAGGGCCCATATAATAAAAAGTTGAGGAATCAAGCATTTTCAACCTCACAGCAGAGAGACCCAACACCGGGGGTTTGAGGCACCCAACAGGAACCACCTCACACCAGAGGGCCCACATCACCAAGGGGATTGGTACCAGGCAGGAGTGTCTTCACACCAGAGTTCCCTCATCAAAAGAAGTTGAGGAAAACAGCAGGTGGGACCTTACACAATAGGTCTCACATAACCAAGGCGATGAGGCACCCATCAGGATCCACGCCACACCAGAGGGACCACATGACCCAGGGGATTGGATCCTCGCAGGAGTGTCCTCATACCAGTGGGCAGACAGCATAAAACGTGTGGTGCTCAAAAGTTGTGACATTACACCAGTGGGAGCCCATCATCATAGAGATGAGGCTCCCAGCAAATTGCACATAATAGCAGAGGGCCCACATCACAAAGAGTTGAGGAACCTAGCACGATCAGTCACTCACCATAAGGCCCACGTCACCAAGTGGATGGGAACCAGGCTGCAATGACCCCACACCAGATGGCCCAAATCATAAAAATGTGAGAAAACCAGCAGATGGGACCTTAGACAACAGGGCCCACATCACCAAGGGGATGCGGCACCCATCAGAATCCACCTCAAGCAGAAGTCCCACATCAGCATGGGGATGGGAAAAGGAAAGCGTGGCCTCACAAGAGCGGGCCCACATCATAAAGAGGTAAGGAACCCAGCAGTTGTGATATCAAAACTGAGGGCCCATATCACCAAGTGAATGAGGCAACCAGCAAGATCCACCTCAAACAAGAGTGCCCACGTCAAAAAAAGCTGAGGAACCCAGGATTTGTGACTTGACACCAGAGGTCCCACATCACCAAGGGGTGGGAACTAGGCAGCACTGACCTCACACCACCGGACCAACATCATAAAATATTTAGGAACACAGCAGTGTTGACATCACACCAGAGGGCCCACATCACCAAGGGGATGAGGAACCCAGAGGTATACACCATCCACCAGAGGGGCCACATCACCAAACTAATGGGAACAATGCACGATTGATCTCACACCAGATGGCGCACATCACCAAACTGATGAAACCACACAGGAGTGACCTCACACCAGGTAGCGCGAATCGCCATCAGAATGAGGCTCCCAACAGGACACACTTCACACCAGAGGGCCCATATCAACAAGGGGATGGGTATCAGGCAAGAGTGACTTCACACCAGAGTTCCCACATCATAAAAAGTTCAGGAAAACAGCAGGTGGGACCTTACACAATAGGTCTCACATAACCAAGGCGATGAGGCACCCATCAGGATCCACATCTCACCAGAGGGCCCACATCCCCCAGTGGTTTGGAACCTGCCAGGAGTGTCCTCACAGCAGTGGGCACACAGCATAAAACGTGTGGTACCCAGCCTTTGTGACATTACACCAGAGGGCACCCATCCCCATAGAGATGAGGCTCCCAGCAGGTTCCACCTAACAGCAGATGGCCAACATCACAAAATGATCAGGATCCCAGCAGGATCAATCTTTCAGCAGAGAGCCCACATAACCAAGGAGATGGTAACTAGGCAGGAGTGATCTAACACCAGAGGGCCCATATCAGAAAAGCGTGATGTAACCAGCAGTTGGGACCTTACGCAAGAGGGCTCACATAACCAAAGGGATGAGGCACCCATCAGGATCCACCTCACACCAGAGGGCCCACATCATAAAAAGTTGAGTAACGCAGCACATGTGACCTCAAACCAGAGGACTTACATATCCAAAGGGATGAGGCACCCAGAAGGATCCATGCACATCAGCGGGCCTAATCACCAAGGGGTTGGGAGGCAGGCAGGAATGACCTCCCAGCAGCGGGCCCACATCATCAAAAGGTAAGTAACCCAGCAGTTGTGAACTCAAAATTGAGGGCTCACGTTACCAAGAGGATGAGGCAACAATGAGGATCCCCCTGAAACCAGATGATCCACATCCAAAAAATTTGAGGAACCCAGCAGGATACTTCTAACACCAGAGGGCATAGACCAAAGGGATGGGCACCAGGAATCAATTACCTCACACCTGAGAGCCCACATCATAAATTTGAGGATAGCAGTAGGAAACTCCTATCAATGGAAGGAGAACATAACAATGGGAATGGGATCCAGGTGGCCGACGCCACTCACTGGCCGGCAAACATCATAAATGTTGAGGAACACAGCGGTTTTGACTTACACCAGAGGGCCCTCATCACCAAGTGGATGAGGTTCCCAGCAAGTTCCACCTAACACCAGAGGGCCTACATCACAAAAATATGAGGAACCCATCAGGATCAATCTCTCACCAGAGGGTCCACATCACCAAGGTGATTGGAAGGAGGCAGGAGTGACCTCACACCAGAGGGCCCACATCATAAAAATGTGAGGAAACCAGCAGTAGGGACCTTACACAAGAGGGCCCACATCACCAAGGGGATGGGTACCTGGCAGGAATGTCCTCACACCAGTGGGCCCACATGATAAAAAGTGAGGAACCCTGGTGTTGTGACCTTACAGCTGGGGGCCCTCATCACCAAGGGGATGAGGTTTCCAGCAGGTTCCACCTAACAGCAGAGAACCCACATCACAAAAAGTTGAGGATCCCAGCAGGATCAATCATTCAGCAGAGAGCCCACAACACCAAGGGGAAGGTAACCATGCAGGAGTGATCTCACACCAGAGGGCCCACATCAGAAAATCGTGAGGTAACCAGCAGTTGGGATCTTATGCAAGAGCACTCACTTAACAAAAGTGATGAGGCACCCATACTCATCACGATCCACCTCCAACCAGAGGGCCCACATCCCCAAGGGGATGGGTCCCTGGCAGGAATGTCCTCACAACAGTGGGCCCACATCATTATAAGGTGATGAACGCAGCATATGTGACCTCAAACCAGAGGGCCTACATATCCAAGGGGATGAGGCACCCAGAAGGATCCATGCACATCATTGTGCCCAATCACCAAGGGGTTGGGAGGCAGGCAGGAATGACCTCACACCAGCGGGCCGACGTCATCAAAAGGTAAGGAACCCAGCAGTTGTGAACTCAAAAATGAGGGCTCACGTTACCAAGAGGATGAGGAAACCAGGAGGATTCCCCATGAAATCAGACGGTCCACATCAAAAAATGGTGAGGAACCCAGCAGGATTCTTCTAACACCAGAGGGCAAACATCACCAAACGGATGGGTACCAGGAATCAGTTAACTCACACCGGAGGGCCCACATCTTAAATTTGAGGATAGCTGTAGGAAACACCTCACCATGGAAGGCCCAGATCACAAAGGGAATGGGATCCAGGCGGCACACTCCACTCACAGGTTGGCAAACATCACAGAAGTTGAGGAACACAGCAGTTGTGAACTTACACCAGAGGGCCCTCATCACCAAGTGCATGAGGCTCCCAGCATGTTCCCCCTAACACCAGAGGGCCCACATCACAAAAATATGAGGAACCCAGCAGGATCAATCTCTCACCAGAGGGTCCACATCACCATGGTGATCGGAAGGAGGCAGGAGTGACCTCACACCACAGGGCCCACATCATATAAATGTGAGGAAACCTGCAATAGGGACCTTATACAAGAGGGCCCACATCACCAAGGGGATGAGTCACCTATCATGATTCACCTCACACCCTAGAGCCCACATCAGCGTGGGGATGGGAACAAGGCAAGCGTGTCCTCACACCAGCGGGCCCACATCAAAAGAAGGTAAGGAACCAAGTAGTTTTTACCTCAAAAATGAGGGCCAACATCACGAAGACGATGAGACAACCAGCAGGATCCACCTCAAACCAGAGGGCACACATCAACAAGGGGATGAGATACCTAGAGTGATACACGCACACCAGGGGTCCCAAAACACCAAGGTGTTGGGAAGCAGGCAAGAATGACCTCACACCATTGGACCCAATTCATAAAGAGGGAAGGAACCCAGCAGTTGTGATCTCAAAAATGAAGGCCCATATAACCAAGTGGATGAGGCAATCAGCAAGATCCACCTCAAACAAGAGTGCCCACTTCAAAAAAAACTGAGGAACCAAGGATTTGTGACATGACACCAGAGGTCCCACATCACCAATGGGGTGGGAACTAGGCAGGTCTGACCTCACACTACTGGAACCACATCATAAAATATTGAGGAACACAGCAGTGTTGACATCACACCAGAGGGCCCACATCACCAAGGGGATGAGGAACCCAGCGATATACACCATCCACCAGTGGGCCAACATCTCCAAACTAATGGTAATAATGCACTAGTGATCTCACACCAGATGGCGCACCTCACCAAACTGATGAAACCACTCAGGAGTGACCTCAAACACGATGGCACGAATCAACATAGGAATGAGGCTCCCAACAGGACACACTTCACACCAGAGGGCCCATATCAAGAAGGGGATGGGAACCAGCCAGGAGTGACTGCACACACAATGGACCACATAATAAAAACGTGAGGAACCCAACAGTTGTGACCACACAAGACAGGTCCCACATCAACAGGGGGATAGGAACAAGTCAGGACTGTACTCACAATGTTGGGTCCACATCATAAGAAGTGAGGAACCCAGCAGTTGTAACGTTACACCAGAGGTCGTTCATCACAAAGGGGATGAGGCTCCCAGCAGGTTCCACCTAACAACACAGGGCACATATCACAAAAAGTTGAGCAACCGAGCAGGATCAATCTCTCACCAGTGGGCCCACTTAACCCAAGGGCATGGGAACGAGGCAGGAGTGAGCTCACACCAGAGGGCCCACCTCATAAAAATGTGAGGAAACCAACAGCTGTGAACTTACAAAAGAGGGCCCATATAACCAAGGGGATGAGGCACCAAGCAGGATACACCTCACACCAGAAGGCCCACATCAGCATGGGGATGGGTCCAAGGCAAGAGTGAACCCACACCAGAGGGCCCACATCATAAAAAGATGAAGAACCCATCACATGTGACGTCAAACCCTAAGGCCCACATCGCCAAGGGGATGAGGCACGCAGAAGGATCCACGCACGACAGAGGGCCTACATCATCAAAGGGATGAGTACCAGGTAGGAGTGACCTCACAACACAGGGCCAACATCACACAAAGTTGAGGAACACAGTAGGATCAATCTCTCACCAGGGGACCCACATTATCATGTGGATGGGAAACAGGCCAGAGGGAACTCACACCCGATGGCCCACATCATAATAGGGTGAGGAGCCCAGCTGATGGGACCTCACAATACACATCCCTCATCACCAAGGGGATGGCAACCAGGTAGGAGTAACCTCACAAGACAGGGCCCATTTCATAAAAAGTTGAGGAATCAAGCAGTTTCAACCTCACACCAGAGAGAACCAACACAGGGTTTGAGGCACCCAGCAGGAACCACCTCACACCAGAGGGCGGACATCACCACAGGGATGGGTACCAGGCAGGAGTGACTTCACACCAGATTTCCCACATCATAAAATGTTGAGGAAAACAGCAGGTGGGACCTTACACAATAGGTCTCACATAACCAAGGCGATGAGGCACCCATCAGGATCCACATCACACCAGATGGCCCACATCACCCAGGGGACTGGTACCTGGCAGGAGTGTCCTCACACCAGTGGGCACATAGCATAAAACGTGTGGTACCCAGCAGTTCTGATATTACACCAGAGGGCGCCCATCACAATAGTGATGAGATTCCCAGCAGGTTCCACCTAAGAGCAGAGGGCTTTACATCACAAAAAGTTGAGAAACCTAGCAGGATCAGTCAATCACCATAGGGCCTACATCACCAAGTGGATGGGAACCAGGCTGGAATGACCTCACACCAGATGGCCCACATCATAAAAATGTGAGAAAACCAGCATATGGGAACTTAGACCAGAGGGCCCACATTCCCAAGGGGAGGAGGCACCCGTCAGGATCCGCCTGACACCAGAGATCCCACATCACCAAGGGGGTGGGAACTAGGCAGGACTGACCTCACACCACTGGACCCACATCATAAAATATTGAGGAACACGGGACTGTTGACATCACACCAGACGGCCCACATCACCAAGGGGATGAGGGACCCAGTGGTATACACCATCCACCAGAGGGCCCACATCACCAATGTAATGGGAACAATGCACGATTGATCTCACACCAGATTGCGCACATCGCCAAACTGATGAAACCACGCAGGAGTGACCTCACGCCAGATGGCGTGAATCACTACAGGAATGAGGCTCCCACCAGGACACACTTCTGACCAGAAAGCCTATATCAACAACGGGATGGGAACCAGGCAGGAGTATCCACACACACAATGGACCACATAATAAACACGTGAGGAACCGAGCAGTTGTGACCTCACAACACAGGTCCCACATAACCAAGGGGATGGGAAAAAGGCAGGAGTGTAGTCACAACATTGGGCCCACATCATAAAAAGTGAGGAACCCAGCAGTTGTAACGTTACACGACAGGGCCTTCATCACAAAGGGGATGAGGCTCCCTTCAGGTTCCACCTAAAAACAGAGGGCCCATATCACAAAAAGTTGAGCAACCGAGTAGGATCAGTCTCTCACCAGAGAGCCCACTTAACCCAAGGGCATGGGAACGAGGCAGGAGTGAGCTCACACCAGAGGGCCCACCTCATAAAAATGTGAGGAAACCAACAGCTGTGAACTTACAAAAGAGGGCCCATATAACCAAGGGGATGAGGCACCAAGCAGGATACACCTCACACCAGAAGGCCCACATCAGCATGGGGATGGGTCCAAGGCAAGAGTGAACCCACACCAGAGGGCCCACATCATAAAAAGATGAAGAACCCATCACATGTGACGTCAAACCCTAAGGCCCACATCGCCAAGGGGATGAGGCACGCAGAAGGATCCACGCACGACAGAGGGCCTACATCATCAAAGGGATGAGTACCAGGTAGGAGTGACCTCAAAACAGAGGGCAAACATCACACAAAAGTGAGGAACACTTTAGGATCAATCTCTTACCAGGGGACCCACATAACCATGGGTATGGGAAACAGGCAGGAGGGAACTCACACCCGATGGCCCACATCATAATAGGGTAACGAGCCCAGCTGATGGGACCTCACAATACACATCCCACATCACCAAGGGAATGGCAACCCGGTAGGAGTAACCTCACAAGAGAAGGCCCGTATAATAAAAAGTTGAGGAATCAAGCAGTTTCAACCTCACACCAGGGTTTGAGGAACCCAGCAGGAACCACTCCACACCTGAGGGCCCACATCACCAAAGGGAAGGGTACCAGGCAGGAGTGACTTCACACCAGAGTTCCCACATCATAAAATGTTGAGGAAAACAGCAGGTGGGACCTTACACAATAGGTCTCACATAACCAAGGCGATGAGGCACCCATCAGGATCCACGTCACACCAGAGGGCTCACATCACCCAGGAGATTGGAACCTGGCAGGAGTGTCCTCACACCAGTGGGCACACAGCATAAAACGTGTGATACCCAGCCATTGTGACATTACACCAGAGGGTGCCCATCACCATAGAAATGAGGCTCCCAGCAGGTTCCATCTGACAGTAGTGGGCCCACATCTCAATGAGTTGAGGAACCTAGCAGGATCACTCACTCACCATAGGGCCCACATGACCAAGTGGATGGGAACGAGGCTGTAATGACCTCACACCAGATGGCCCACATCATAAAAATGTGAGATAACCAGCAGATGGGACCTTAGACAAGAAGGCCCACAACACCAAGCGTATGCAGCACCCATCAGGATGCTCCTCACACCAGAGGTCCCACATCAACAAGGGGAGGGGAAACTGGCAGGAGTGTACTCACAACGTTGGGCCCACATCATATAAAGTGAGGAACCCTGAAGTTGTAACGTTACAACACAGGGCCCACATCACAAAAATATGAGGAACCCAGCAGGATCAATCTCTCACCAGAGGATCCACATCACCAAGGTGATCGGAAGGAGGCAGGAGTGACCTCACTCCAGAAGGCCCACATCATATAAATGTGAGGAAAGCAGCAGTAGGGACCTTACACAAGAGGGCCCACAGCACCAAGGGGATGAGGCGCCTATCAGGATCCTCCTCACATCAGAGTGCCCACATCAGCATGGGGATAGGAACAAGGCAAGCATGACCTCACACCAATGGGCCCACATCAAAAGAAGGTAAGGAACCCAGTAGTTGTTACCTCAAAAAAGAGGGCCAACATCACGAAGACGATGAGGCAACCAGCAGGATCCACCTCAAACCATAGGGCCCACATCAACAAGGGGATGAGGCACCCAGAGGATCCACGCACACCAGGGGCCCCAAATCACCAAGGTGTTGAAAAGCAGGCAGGAATGACCTCAAACAACAGCAGAGTTGACATCACGCCAGTGGCCTCACATCACCAAGGGGATGAGGAAACCAGCGGTATACACCATCCACCAGAGGGCCCACATCACCAAACTAATGGGAACAATGCACGATTGATCTCACACCAGATGGCGCACATCAGCAAACTGATGAAACCACGCAGGAGTGACCTGACACAAAATGGCGCAAATCACCATAGGAATGAGGCTCCCAACAGGACACACTTCACACCAGAGGGCCCATATCAACAAGGGGATCGGAACAACGCATGAGTGTATTCACAACTTTGGGCCCACATGATAAAAAGTGAGGAACCCAGCATTTCTAATGTTACACCAGAGGGCGTTCATCACAAAGGGGATGATGCTCCCAGCAGTTTCCACCTAACACAGGATCAATCTCTCACCAGGGGGCCCACATAACCATGGGGATGGGAAACAGGCAGGAGGCAACTCACACCCGATGGCCCACATCATAATAGGAGGAGCCCAGCTGATGGGACTAGACTAGACTGACCTCACACCACCGGACCCACATCATAAAATATTGAGGAACACAGCAGTGTTGAGTCACACCAGAGGGCCCACATCACCAAGGGGATGAGGAACCCAGCGGTATACACCATCCACCAGAGTGTCCAATTCACCAAAATAATGGGAAAAATGCACGATTGATCTCACACCAGATGGAGCACATCACCAAACTGATGAAACAATGCAGTGAGTGACCTCACACCAGATGGCACGAATCACCATATAAATGAGGATCCCAAAAGGACACACTTCACACCTGAGGGCCCATATCAACAAGGGGATGGGAACCAGCCAGGAGTGACCACACACACAATGGACCACATAATAAAAAAGTGAAGAACCCAGCAGTTGTCACCTCAAAACACAGGTCCCACATCACCAAGGAGATGGGAACAAGGCAGGAGTGTACTCAAAACGTTGGGCCCACATCATAAAAAGTGAGGAACCCAGCAGTTGTAACGTTACACCAGAGGGCCTTCATCACAAAGGAGATGAGGATCCCAACAGGTTCCACCTAACAACAGAGGGCCCATATCACAAAAATTTGTGCAACAGAGCAGGATCAATCTCTCACCAGAGGGCCCACTTAAACCAATGGCATGGGAACGAGGCAGCAGTGACCTCTCACCAGAGGGCCCACCTCATAAAAATGTGAGGAAACCAACAGTTGTGAACTTACACAAGAGGGCCCATATCACCAAGGGGATGAAGCACCCATCAGGATCCACCTCACACCAGAAGGCCCACATCAGCATGGGGATGGGTCCAAGGCAAGAGTGAACTCACACCACAGGGCCCACATCATAAAAAGATGAAGAACATAGCACATGTGACCTCAAACCAGAGGGCCCACATCACCAAGGGGATGAGGCACGCAGAAGGATCCACACACGGCAGTGGGCCTACATCACCAAAGGGATGGGTACCAGGTAGGAATGACCTCACAACAGACGGCCAACATCACACAAAGGTGGGGAAAACAGTAGGATCAATCTCTCACCAGGGGGCCCACATAACCATGGGGATGGGACACAGGCATGAGGGAACGCACACCAGAGAGTCCACATCAGAAAAGCGTGAGGTAACCAGGAGGTGGGACCTTACGCAAGAGGCCTCACATAACCAAAGGGATGAGACACCCATCAGGATCCACCTCACACCAGACGGCCCACATCATAAAAAGTGTGGAACTCAGCACATGTGACCTCAAACCAGAGGGCTTACATATCCAAGGGGATGAGGCACACAGAAGGATCCACGCACGGCAGAGGGCCTACATCACCAAAGGGATGGGTACCATGTAGGAGTGACCTCACAACAGAGGGCCAACATCACACAAAGGTGAGGAACACAGTAGGACCAATCTCAGAAAAGGGAACCCACATAACCATGGGGATGGGAAACAGGCAGGAGTGAACTCACACCCGATGGCCCACATCATAATAGGGTGAGGAGCCCAGTTTACGGGATCTCACAATACACATCCCACATCACCAAGGGGATGGCAATCAGGTAGGAGTAACCTAACAAGAGAGGGCCCATATAATAAAAAGTTGAGGAATGAAACAGTTTCAACCTCACACCAGAGAGACCCACACCGAGGGGTTGAGGCACCCAGCAGGTACCACCTCAAACCAGAGGGCCCACATCACCAAGGGGATGGGTACCAGGCACGAGTGACTTCACACCAGAGTTCCCACATCATAAAAACTTGAAGCAAACAGCAGGTGGGACCTTACACTATAGGTCTCACATAACCAAGGCGATGAGGCACTCATCAGAAACCAAGTCACACCAGAGGATTCACGTCACCGAGGGTATTGGAACCTGCCAGGAGTATCCTCAAAACTGGGAACACAGCATAAAACATGTGGCACCCCGCAGTTGTGAAATTACACCAGAGGGCGATCATCACCATAGAGATGAGGCTCCAAGCAGATTTAACCTAACATCAGAGGGTCCAGATCACAAAAAGTTGAAGAACCTAGTAGGATCACGCACTCACCATAGGGCCCACATCACCAAGTGGATGGGAACCAGGCTGGAATGACCTCAGACCAGATGGCCCACATCATGACAATGTGAGAACACCAGCAGATTAGACCATAGACAAGAGGGCACACATCACCAAGGGGATGCGGCACCCATCAGGATCCGCCTCACACCAGAGGTCCCACATCAGCAAGGGGATGGGAACCTGGCAGGAGTGTACTCACAACGTTGGGCCCACATCATAAAAAGTGAGGAACCCAGCAGTTGTAACGTTACACCACAGGGCCCTCATTACAAAGGGGATGAGGCTCCCTTCAGGTTCCACCTAAAAACAGAGGGCCAATATCACAAAAATGTGAGATTCCAGCAGTGTCAAACTCTCACTAGAGGACCCATATCACCAAGAGAATGGTAATGAGCTAGGCATTGACCTCACACCAGTGGGCTCACATTATAAAAATATGAGGAAAGCAGCAGTTGTGACCTTAGAAAACAGGGCCCACTTAACCAAGGCAATGAGGCAGCCATCAGGATCCACCTCCCACCAGAAGGCCCACATCACCAAGGGGATGGGTATCTGGCAGAAATGTCCTCACACCAGTGGGCCCACATCATAAAAAGTGAGGAACCCAGGAGTTGTGACCTTACAGCAGGGGGCCCTCATCACCAATGGGATGAGGTTTCCAGCAGGTTCCACCTTACAGAAGAGGGCCCATATCACAAAAAGGTGAGGATCCCAGCAGGGTCAATCTTTCAGCAGAGAGCCCACTTCACCAGACGGATGGTAAACAGGCAGGATTGATCTCACACCAGAGGGCCCAAATCAGAAAAGCGTGAGGTAACCAGCAGTTGGGACCTTACGCAAGAGGGCTCACATAAGCAAAGGGATGAGGCACCCTTCAGGTTCCACCTCACACCAGAGTGCCCACATCATAAAAAGGTGAGGAACGCAGCACATGTGACCTCAAACCGGAGGGCCTACATATCCAAGGGGATGAGGCACACAGAAGTATCCAAGCACATCAGCGGGCACAATCACCAAGGGGTTGGGAGGCAGGCAGGAATGACCTCACACCAGCGGGCCCACGTCATCAAAAGGTAAGGAACCCAGCAGTTGTGAACTCAAAAATGAGGCCTCACGTTACCAAGAGGATGAGGCAACCAGGAGGATCCCCCTGAAACCAGAGGGTCCACATCCAAAAAAGGTGAGGAACTGAGCAGGATACTTCTAACACCAGAGGGCATACATCACCAAAAGGATGGGCACCAGGAATCTATTACCTCACACCTGAGAAGCCACAACATAATTTCGAGGATAGCAGTAGGAAACACCTCACCGTGGAGGGCCCACATCAAAATTGGAATGGGATTCAGGCAGCAGACACCACCCACTTGTCGGCAAACATCATAATAGTTGAGGAACACAGCAGTTGTGACTTACACCAGAGGACCCTCATCACCAAATGGATAAGGCTCCCTGCAAGTTCCACCCAACAACAGAGGGCCCACATCACAAAAATATGAGGAACCCAGCAGGATCAATCTGTCACCAGAGGGTCCTCATCACCAAGGTGATCGGAAGGAGACAGGAGGGACCTCATACCAGAGGGCCCACCTCATAAAAATGTGACGAAACCAGCAGTAGGGATCTTACACAAGAGGGCCCACAGCACCAAGTGGATGAGGCACCCATCAGGATCCACCTCACACCAGAGTGCCCACATCAGCATGGGGATGGGAACAATGCAAGCATATCCTCACACCAGCGGGCCCACATCAAAGAAAGTAAGTAACGCAGGTGTTATGACCCCCAAAATGAGGGCCAACATCACGAAGACGATGAGGCAACAAGCAGGATCTACCTTAAACCAGAGGACCCACATCAACAAGGGGATGAGGAACCCAGAGCAATCCACACACACCAGGGTCCACAATCACGAAGGTGTTGGGAAGCAGGAAGGAATGACCTCACACCATTGGGCCCACAACATAAAGATGTAAGGAACCCAGCAGTTGTGATCTCAAAAATGAGGGCCCATATCAGCAAGTGGATGAGGCAACCAGCAAATCCACCTTAAACAAGAGTGCTCACTTCAAAAAAGGCTGAGGATCCCAGGATTTGTGACATGACACCAGAGGTCCCACATCACCAAGGGGGTGGGAACTAGGCAGGACTGACCTCACAACACCGGACCACCATCATAAAATATTGAGGAACACAGCATTGTTGACATTACACCAGAGGGCCCACATCACCAAGTGGATGAGGAACCCAGCAGTATACACCATCCACCAGAGGGCCCACATCACCAAACTAATGGAACAATGCACGATTGATCTCACAGCAGATGGTGCACATCTCCAAACTGATGAAACCATGCAGGAGTCACCTCACACCAGAGGGCACGAATCACCATAGGAATGAGGCTCCCAACAGGACACACTTCACACCACAGGGCCCATATCAACAAGGGGATGGGAAGCAGGCAGGAGTGACCGCACACACAATGGACCACATAATATAAACGTGAGGAACCCAGCAGTTGTGACCTCACAACACAGGTTCCCCATCACCAAGTGGGTGGGAACAAGGCAGGAGTGTACTCACAACGTTGGACCCACATCATAAAATGTGAGGAACCAAGCAGTTGTAAAGTTACACTGGAGGGCGGTCATCACAAAGGGGATGAGGCTCCCAGCAGGTTCCACGTAACAACAGAGGGCCCATATCACAAAATGTTTAGCAACCGAGCAGGATCAATCTCGCACCAGAGGGCCCACTTAACCCAAGGGCATGGAAACGAGGCAGGAGTGACCTCACACCAGAGGGCTCACCTCATAAAAATGTGAGGAAACTAACAGTTGTGAACTTACACAAGAGGGCCATATCACCAAGGGGATGAGGCACCCATCAGGATCCACCTCAAACCAGAAGGCCCACATCAGCACGGGGATGGGTCCAAGGCAAGAGTGAACTCACACCAGAGGGCCCACATCATAAAAAGATGAAGAACCCAGCACATGTGACCTCAAACCAGAGGGGCCACTACGCCAAGGGGATGAGGCATGCAGAAGGATCCATACACGGCAGAGAGCCTACATCACCAAAGGGCTGGGTACCAGGTAGGAGTGACCTCACAACACAGGGCCAACATCACACAAAGGTTATGAACACAGTACGATCAATCTCACACCAGGGAGCCCACATAACCATGGGGATGGGAAACAGGCAGGAGGCACCTCAAACCCGATGGCCCACATCATAATAGGGTGAGGAGCCCAGCTGATGGGACCTCACAATACACATCGCACATCACCAAGGGGATGGCAACCAGGTAGGAGTAACCTTACAAGAGAGGGCCCATATAATAAAATGTTGAAGAAACAAGCAGTTTCATCCTCACACCAGAGAGATACAACACCGAGGGTTTGAGGCACCCAGCAGGAACCACCTCACACCAGAGGTCCCACATCATAAAAAATTGAGGAAAACAGCAGGTGGGACCTTACACAATAGGTCTCACATAACCAAGGCGATGTGGCACCCATCAGTATCCACGTCACACCAGAGGGCCCACATCACCCAGGGGATTGGAAACTTGCAGTAGTGTCCTCACACCAGTGGGCACACAGCATAAAACGTGTGGTACCCAAAAGTTGTGACATTACACCAGAGGGCACCTATCACCATATAGATGAGGCTCACAGCTGGTTCAACCTAACAGCAGAGGGCCCACATCACAAAAAGTTGAGGAACCTAGCAGGATCACTCAATCACCATAGGGACCACATCACCAATTGGATCGGAACCAGGCAGGAACGACCTCACACCACATGGCCCACATCATGAAAATGTGAGAAAACCAGCAGATGGGACCTTAGACAAGAGGGCCCACATCACCAAGGGGATGCGGCACCCAACAGGATCCGCCTCACACCAGAGGTCCCTCATCACCAAGGGGATGGGAACCTGGCAGGAGTGTACTCACAACGATGGCCCCACATCATAAAAAGTGAGGAACCCAGCTGTTGTAACGTTACACCACAGAGCCCTCATCACAAAGGTGGTGAGGCTCCCAGCAGGTTCCACCTAAAAACAGAGGGTCCATATCACAAAAATGTGAGAGCCCAGCAGGGTCAAACTGTCACCAGAGGGCCCATATCACCAAGGGGATGGTATCCAGGCAGGAGTGATATCACACCAGAGGGCCCACATCAGAAAAGCATGAGGTAACCAGCAGTTGGAACCTTATGCAAGAGGGCTGACATAACCAAAGGGATGAGGCACCCATCAGGTCCACCTCACACCAGAGGGCCCACATCATAAAAAGGTGAGGAACACAGCACTTGTAACCTTAAACCACAGGGCCTACATATCCAAGGGGATGAGGCACCCAGAAGGATACATGCACATCAGCGGGCCCAATCACCATTGGGTTGGGAGTCAGGCAGGAATGACCTCACACAAATGGGCCCACGTCATCAAAAGGTAAGGAACCCAGCAGTTTTGAACTCAAAAATGAGGGCTCACGTTAACAAGGGGATGAGGCAACCAGGAGGATCCCTCTTAAACCAGAGGGTCCGCATCGAAAACAGGTGTGGAACCAGCAGGATACTTTGAACACCAGAGGTAATACATCACCAAAGGGATGGGCAACGGGAGTAAGTTACCTCACACCAGAGGGCCCACATCTTAAATTTGAGGATAGCAGTCGAAACTCCTCACCATGGAAGGCCCACATCACAAAGGAAATGGGATCCAGACGGCAGACACCACTCACAAGTTGGCAAACATCATAAAACTTGAGGAACACAGCAGTTGTGAACTTACACCAGAGGGCCCTCATCACCAATTGGATGAGGCTCCCAGCAAGTTCCACCTAACACCAGAGGGCCCACGTCACAAAAATATGAGGAACACAGCAGGATCAATCTCTCACCATAGGGTCCACATCAGCAAGGTGATCGGAAGGAGGCAGGAGTGACCTCAAACCAGAGGGCCCACATCATAAAAATGTGAGGACACCAGCAGTAGGGATCTTACACAAGAGGGCCCGCATCACCAAGGGGATAAGGCACCCAATCAGGACCCACCTCACACCAGAGTGTCTACATCAGCATGGGGATGGGAACAAGGCAAGCGTGTCCTCACACCAGCGGGCCCACATCAAAAGAAGGTAAGGAACCCAGGAGTCATTACCTCAAAAAAGAGGGTCAACATCACGAAAACGATGAGGCAACCAGCAGGATCCATCTCAAACCAGAGGGCCCACATCATCAAGGGGATAAGGCTCCAAGAGTGAACCATGCACACCAGGGGCCCCAAATAACCAAGGTGTTGGGAAGCAGTCAGGAATGACCTCACACCATTGGGCCCACATCATAAAGAGGTAAGGAACCCAGCAGTTGTGATCTCAAAATGAGGGCCCATATCACCAAATGCATGAGGCAACCAGCAAAATCTACCTCAAAAAAGAGTGCCCACTTCACAAAAAGCTGAGGAACCCAGGATTTGTGACATGACACCAGAGGTCCCACATCTCCAAGGGGGTGGTAACTAGGCAGGACTCACCTCACACCACCGGACTCACATCACAAAATATTGAGGAACACAGCAGTGTTGACATCACACCAGAGAGCCCAAATCAAAAAATTAATTGGAAAAATGCACGATTGATCTCACACCAGATGGCACACATCACCAAACTGATGAAACCAGGCAGGAGTGACCTCACAGCAGATGGCGTGAATCACCATAGGAAAGAGGCTCCCAACAGGGCATACTTCACACCAGAGGGCCCATATCAAGAAGGGGATGGGAACCAGGCAGGAGTGACCGCACACACAATGGACCACATAATAAAAACGTGAGAAACCCAGCAGTTGTGGCCTCACAACACAGGTCCCACATCACCAAGGGGATGGGAACAAGGCAGGAGTGTACTCACAACGTTGGGCCCACATCATCAAAACTAAGGGAAGCTGAAGTTGTAACTTTTCACCAGAGGGCCTTCCTCACAAAGGGGATGAGTCTGCCAGCAGGTTCCAACTAACAACAGAGGGCCCATATCACAAAAAGGTGAGCAACCGAGCAGGATCAATCTCTCACCAGAGGGCCAACTTAACCCAAGGGCATGGAAACGAGGCATGAGTGACCTCACACCAGTGGGCCAACCTCATAAAAATGTGAGGAAACCAAGAATTGTGAACTTACACAAGAGGGCCCATATCACCAAGGGGATGAGGCTCCCATCAGGATCCACCTCACACCAGAGTGCCCACATCAGCATGGGAATGGGAACAAGACAAGCGTGTCCTCACAGCAGCGGGCCCACATCAAAAGAAGGTAAGGAACACAGGAGTTGTTACCTCAAAAATGAGGACCAACATCAGCAAGACGTTAAGGCAACCAGCAGGATCCACCTCAAACCAGAGGACCCACATCAACAAGGGGATGAGGCACCAGCATGATCCACGCACACCCGGGACACCAAATCACCAAGGTGTTGGGAAGCAGGCAGGAATGACCTCACACCATTGGGCCCACATCATAAAGAGGTAAGGAACCCAGCAGTTGTGATCTCAAAAATGAGAGCCCATATCACCAAGTGGATGAGGCAACCAGCAAGATCCACCTCAAAGAAGAAAAAAGCTGAGGAACCCAGGATTTGTGACATGACACCAGAGGTCCCACATCACCAAGGGTGTGGGAAGTAGACAGGACTGACCTCACACCACTGGACCCACATTATTAAATATTGCGGAACACAGCAGTGTTGACATCACACCAGAAAGCCCACATCACCAAGGGGATGAGGAACCCATCGGTATACACAATCCTCCAGAGGGCCCACATCACCAAATTAAAGGGAACAATGCACGATTGATCTCAAACCAGATGGCGCACATCACCAAACTGATGAAACCACGCAGGAGTGACCTCACAGCAGGTGGTGTGTATCACCATAGGAATGAGGCTCCAAACACGACACACTTCACACCAGAGGGCCCATATCAAGAAGGGGATGGGAACCAGGTAAGCGTGACTGTACACAATGGACCACATACTAAAAAATTGTGGAACCCAGCAATTGTGACCTCCCAACACAGGTGCAACATCACCAAGGGGGTGGGAACAAGGCAGGAGTGTACTCACAACGTTAGACCCACCTCAGAAAAAGTGAGGAACCCAGCAGTTTTAACGTGTACACCAGAGGGCTTTCATCGCAAATGGGATGAGGCTCCCAGCAGGTTCCACCTAAAAACAGAGGGCCCATATCAATAATTTGAGCAACAGAGCAGGATCAGTCTCTCACCAGAGGGCCCACTTAATCCAAGGGTATGGGAACGAGGCATGAGTGACCTCACACCAGAGTGACCACCTCATAAAAATGTGAGGAAACCAACATTTGTGAACTTACACAAGAGGCCCCATATCACCAAGGGGATGAGGCACCCATCAGGTTCCACCTCACACCAGAGGGCCCGCATTAGCATGGGGATGGGAACAAGGCAAGTGTGTCCTCACACTAACGGGCCCACATCAAAGAAGCTAAGGAACCCAGTAGTTCTTACCTCAAAAATGAGGGCCAACATCACGAAGACGATGAGGCAACAAGCAGGATCCACCTCAAAACATAGGGCCCACATCAACAAGGGGATGAGGCACCCAGAGTGATCCATGCACACCAGGGGCCCCAAATCACCAATGTGTAGTGAAGCAGGCAGGGATGACCTCACAACATTGGGCCCACATCATAAAGGAATAAGGAACCCAGCAGTTCGGATCTCAAAAATGAGGGCCCATATCACCAAGTGGATGTGGCAACCAGCAAGATACACCCCAAAAAAGAGTTCCCACTTCAAAAAAAGCTGAGGAACCCAGGAATTGTGACATGACACCAGAGGTCCCACATCACCAAGGAGGTGGGAAGTAGGCAGGACTGACCTTACACCACTGGACCCACATCACAAAATATTGAGGAACACAGCAGTGTTGACATCACACCAGAGGGCCCACAGCACCAAGGGGATGAGGAACCCAGCAGTATACACCATCCACCAGAGGGCCCATATAACCAAACTAATGGGAACAATGCACGATTGATCTCACACCAGATGGCGCAGATCACCAAACTGATGAAACCACGCAGGAGTGACCTCACACCAGATGCCACGAATCACCAAAGGAATGAGGCTCCCAACAGGACACACTTCACACCAGAGAGCCATTGTCAACAATGGGATGGGAACCAGGCAGGAGTGACCGCACACACAATGGACCACATAATAAAATCGTGAGGAACCCAGCAGTTGTGACCTCACAACACAGGTCCCATATCAACAAGGGGATGGGAACAAGGCAGGAGTGTAATCACAACGTTGGGCCCACATCATAAAAGTAAGGAACCCAGCAGTTGTAAGGTTACACCAGAGTGCCTTCATCACAAAGTGGGTGAGGCTCCCAGCAGGTTCCACCTAACAACAGAAGGCCCATATCACAAAAACTTGAGCAACCGAGCAGGGTCAATCTCTCACCAGAGGGCCCACTTAACCCAAGGGCATAGGAACGAGGCAGGAGTGACCTCACACCAGAGGGCCCACCTCATAAAAATGTGAGGAAACCAACAGTTGTGAACTTACACAAGAGGGCCCATATCACCAAGGGGATGAGTCACCCATAAGGATCAACCTCAGAGCAGAAGGCCCACATCAGCATGGAGATGGGTCCAAGGCAAGAGGGACTCACACCAGAGGGCCCACATTATAAAAACATGAAGAACCCAGCACATGTGACCTCAAACTAGGGTGCCCACATCGCCAAGGGAATGAGGCACGCAGAAGTATCCATGCACGGCAAAGGGCCTAAATCAACAAAGGGATGGGTACCAGGTAGGAGTGACCTCAGAACAGAGGGCCAATATCACACAAAGGTGAGGTACACAGTAGGATCACTCTCTCACCATTGGACCCACATAACCTTGGGGATGGGAAACAGGCAGGCGGGACTCACACACGATGGCCCACATCATAATAGGGTGAGGAGCCCCGCTGATGGGACCTCACCATACACATCCCACATCACCAAGGGGATGGCAAAAAGGTAGGAGTAAACTCCCAAGAGAAGGCCCATATAATAAAAAGTTGAGGAATCAAGCAGTTTCAACCTCACACCAAAGAGACCCAACACTGTGGGTTTGAGGCACCCAGGAGGAACCACCTCACACCAGAGGGCCCACATCACCAAGGGGATGGGTACCAGTTAGGAGTGACTTCAAACCAGACTTCCCACATCATAAAAAGTTGAGGAAAACAGTAGGTGGGACCTTACACAATAGGTCTCACATAACCAGGGTGATGAAACACCCATCAGAATCCACGTCACACCAGAGGGCCCACATCACCCAGGGGATTGAAACCTGGCAGGAGTGTCCTCACACCAGTGGGCACACAGCATAAAACGTGTGGTACCTAGCAGTTGTGACATTACACCAGAGGGTGACCATCACCATAGAGATGAGGCTCTCAGCGGTTCCACCTAATAGCAGAGGGCCCACATCACAAAAATTTGAGGAACCTAGCAGGATCAATCAGTCACCATAGGGTGCACATCACCAAGTGGATGGGAACCAGGCTGCAATGACCTCACACTAGATGGCCCACATCATAAAAATGTGAGAAAACCAGCAGATGGGACCTAAGACAAGAGGGCCCACATCACCAAGGGGATGCGACACCCATCAGGATCCGCCTCACACCAGAGGTCCCACATCAGCAAGGGGATGGGAACCTGGCAGGAGTGTACTCACAACGTTGGGCCCACATCATAAAAAGTGAGGAACCCAGCAATGTAACGTTACACCACAGGGCCCTCATCACAAAGGGGATGAGGTTCCCCGCAGGTTCCACCTAAAAACAGAGGGCCCATATCACTAAAATGTGAGAGCCCAGCAGGGTCAAACTCTGACCAGAGGGCCCATATCACCAAGAGGATGGTAACCAGGCAGGAATTGACCTCACACCAGTGGGCTCACGTCATAAAAATATGAGGAAAGCAGCAGTTGCGACCAAAGAAAATACAGCCTACTTAACCAAGGCGATGAGGCACCCATCAGGATCCACCTCCCAACAGAGGGCACACATCACCAAAGCGATGGGTACCTGGCAGGAATGTCCTCACAACAGTGTGCCCACATCATAAAAAGTGAGGAACCCAGGAGTTGTGACCTTACAGGAGGGGGCCCAAAATCACCAAGGGGATGAGATTTCCAGCAGGTTCCACCTAACCGCAGAGGATTCACATCACAAAAAGGTGAGGATCCCAGCAGGATCAATCTTTCAGCAGAGAGCCCACATCTCCAAGGGCATCGTAACCAAGCAGGAGTGATCTAAAACCAGAAGGTCCACATCCGGATAGTGTGGGGTAACCAGCAGTTGGACCTTATGAAAGAGGGCTCACATAACCAAAGGGATGAGGCACCCATCAGGATCCAACTCACACCAGAGGGGCCACATCATAAAAAGATGAGGAATGCAGCACATGTGACATCAAACCAGAGGGCCTACAAATCCAAGGGGATGAGGCACCCAGAAGGATCCATGCACATCAGTGGGTCGAATCACCAAGGCGTTGGGAGGCAGGCAGGAATGACCTCACACCAGCGGGCCCACGTCATCAAAAGGTAAGGAACCCAGCACTTCTGAACTCAATAATGAGGGCTCACTTTACCAAGAGGGCGAGGCATCCAGGAGGATCCCCCTGAAACCAGAGGGGCCACATCCAAAAAAGGTGAGGAACCCATCAGGGTACTTCTAACACCAGAGAGCATACATCACCAAAGGGATGGGCACCAGGAATCAGTGACCTCACACCAGAGGGCCCACATCTTAAATTTGAGAATAGCAGTAGGAAACACCTCACCATGGAAAGCCCACATCCCAAAGGGAATAGGATCCAGGCGGCAGATGCCATACACCAGTCGGCAAACATTATAAAAGTTGAGGAACACAGCAGTTGTGAACTTACACCAGAGGGCCATCATCACCAAGTGGATGAGGCTCACAGCAAGTTCCAACTAACACCAGAGGGCCCACATCATAAAAATATGAGGAACCCAGCAGGATCAATCTCTCACCAGAGGGTCCACATCACCAAGGTGATCTGAAGGAGGGAGGTGTGAACTCACACCACATCATAAAAATGTGAGGAAACCATCAGTAGGGACCTTACACAAGAGGGCCCACATCAACAAGGGGATGAGGCACCCATCAGGATACACCTCACACCAGAATGCCCACATCAGCATCGGGATGGTAACAAGGCAAGCGTGACCTCACACCAGGGTGCCCACATCAAAAGAAGGTAAGGAACCCAGGAGTTGTTACCTCAAAAATGAGGGCCAACATCACGAAGCCGATGAGGAAACCAGCAGGATCCACCTCAAACCAGAGGGCCCACATCTACAAGGGGATGAGGCACCCAGAGTGATTCATGCACACCAGGGGCCGCAAATCACCAAGTTGTTGGGAAGCAGGCAGCGAAGACCTCACATCATTGGGCCCACATCATAAAGAGGTAAGAAACCCAGCAGTTGTGATCTCTAAAATGAGGGCCCATATCACCAAGTGGATGAGGCAACCAGCAAGATCCACCTCAAACAAGAGTGCTCACTTCAAAAAATCTGAGGAACTCAGGATTTGTGACATGACACCAGAGGTCCCACCTCAGCAAGGGGGTAGGAACTAGGCAGGACTGACCTCACACAACCGGACCCACATCATAAAATATTGAGGAACACAGCAGTGTTGACATCACACCAGAGGGCCCACATACCCAAGGGCATGAGGAAACCAGCGGTATACTCCATCCACCAGAGTGCCCACATCACCAAACTAATGGGAACAATGCACGATTGATCTCACACCAGATGGCGCACATCACCAAACTGATGAAACTATGCAGGAGTGACATCACACCAGATCCCGCAAATCACCATAGGAATGAATCTCCCAACAGGACACACTTCACGCCAGAGTGACCATATCAACAAGGGGATTGGAAGCAGGCAGGAGTGACCGCACACACAATTCACCACATAATAAACACGTGAGGAACCGAGCAGTTGTGACCTCACAACACAGTTCCCACATCACCAAGGGGATGGGAACAAGGCAGGAGTGTACTCACAACGTTGGGCCCACATCATAAAAAGTGAGGAACCCAGCAGTTGTAACGTTACACAAGAGGGCCTTCATCACAAAGGGGATGAGGCTCCCAGCAGGTTCCACCTAAGAACAGAGGGCCCATAACACAAAAAGTTGAGCAACCGAGCAGGATCAATCTCTCACCAGAGAGCCCACTTAACCCAAGGGCATGGGAACAAGGCAGTAGTGACCTCACACCAGAGGGCCCACCTCATAAAAATGTGAGGAAACCAACAGTTGTGAACTTACACAAGAGGGCCCATATCACCAAGGGGATGAAGCACCCATCAGGATCCACCTCACACCAGAAGGCCCACATCAGCATGGGGATGGGTCCAAGGCAAGAGTGAACTCACACCAGAGGGCCTACATCATAAAAAGATGAAGAACCCAGCACATGTGACCTCAAACCAGAGGGCCCACATCACCAAGGAGATGAGGAACCCAGCAGTATACACCATCCACCAGAGGGCCCACATCACCAAACTGATGAAACCATGCAGGAGTGACCTCAAACCAGATGGCACGAATCACCATAGGAATGAGTCTCCCAATAGGATACAGTTCACACCAGAGGGCCCATATCAACAAGTGGATGGGAACCAGGCAAGAGTGACCGCACACACAATGGACCACATAATAAGAACGTGAAGAACCCAGCAGTTGTGACCTAACAACACAGGTCCCACATTACCAAGGGGATGGGAACAAGGCAGGAGTGTACTCACAACGTTGGGCCCACATCATAAAGAGGTAAGGAACCCAGCACTTGTGATCTCAAAAATGAGGGTGCATATCACCAAGTGGATGAGGCAACCAGCAAGATCCACCTCATACAAAGGTGCCCACTTCAAAAAAGCTGAGGAACCAAGGATTTGTGACATGACACAAGAGATCCCACATCACCAAGGGGTTGGTAACAAGGCAGGACTGACCTCACACAACCGGACACATATCATAAAATATTGAGGAACGCAGCAGTATTGACATCACACCAGAGGGCCCACATCACCAAGGGGATGAGGAACCCAGCGGTATACACCATCTACCAGAGGGCCCACATCACCAAACGAATGTGAACAGTGCACCATTTATCTCACACCAGATGGTGCACATCACCAAACTGATGAAAACACGCAAGAGTGACCTCACACCAGATGCCGCGAGTCACCATAGGAATGAGGCTTCCAACAGGACACACTTCACACCAGAGGGCCCATATTAACAAGCTGATGGGAAGCAGGCAGGAGTGACCGCACACACAATGGACCACATAATAAACACGTGAGGAACCGAGCAGTTGTGACCTCACAACACAGGGCCCACATCAAAAAGGTGATGGGAACAAGCCAGGAGTGTACTCACAACGTTTGGCCCACATCATAAAAAGTGAGGAACCGAGGAGTTGTAACGTTACACAAGAGTGCCTTCATCACAAAGGGGGTGGGGCTCCAAGCAGGTTCCACCTAACAACAGAGGGCCCATATCACAGAAAGTTGAGCATCCGAGCAGGATCAATCTCTCACCAGAGAGCCCACTTAACACAAGGGCATGGGAACGAGGCATGAGTGACCTCACAACAGATGGCCCACCTCATAAAAATGTGAGGAAACCAACAGTTGTGAACTTACACAAGAGGGCCCATATCACCAAGGGGATGAGGCACCCATCAGGATCCACCTCACACCAGAAGGCCCACATCAGCATGGGGATGGAGCCAAAGCAAGAGTGAACTCACACCAGAGGGCCCACATCATAAAAAGATGAAGAACCCAGCACATGTGACCTCAAACCAGAGGGTCCACATCACCAAGGGGATGAGGCACGCAGAAGGATCCATGCATGGCAGAGGGCCTACATCACCAAAGGGATTGGTACCAGGTAGGAGTGACTTAACAACAGAGGGCCAACATCACACAAAGGTGAAGAACACAGTAGGATCAATCTCTCACCAGGGGGCCCACATAACCATGGGGATGGGAAAGAGGCAGGAGGGAACTCACACCCAATGGCTCATATCATAATAGGGTGAGGAGCCCAGCTGATGGGATCTCACAATAAACATACCACATCACCAAGAGGATGGCAGCCAGGTAGGAGTAACCTCACAAGAGAGGGCCCATATAATAAAATGTTGAGGAATCAAGCAGTTTCAACCTCACACCAGAGAGACCCAACACCGATCGGTTGAGGCACCCAGCAGGAACCACCTCACACCAGAGGGCCCACATCACCCAGGGGATTGGAACCTGGCAGGAGTGTCCTTACACCAGTGGACACACAGCATAAAACGTGTGGTACCCGGGAGTGGTGACCTTAGAGAAGGAGGCCCTCATCACCAAGGAGATGAGGTTTCCAGCAGGTTCCAACTAACAGCAGAGGGCCCACATCACAAAAAGGAGCGGATCCCAGCAGGATCAATCTTTCAGCAGAAAGTCCACATCATCAAAGGGATGGTAACCATGCAGGAGTGATCCCACAACAGAGTGCAACCATCAGAAAAGCGTGAGGTAAGCAGCAGTTGGGACCTTACGCAAGAGGGCTCACATAAGCAAAGGGATGAGGCACCCATCAGGATCCACCTGACACCAGAGTGCCCACATCAGCATAGGGATGACAAAAGGCAAGCGTGTCCTCATACCAGGGGACCCACATCAAAAGAAGGTAAGGCACCCAGGAGTTGTTACCTCAAAAATGAGGGCCCACATCACAAAGACGATGAGGCAACAAGCAGGATCCACCTCAACCAACAAGGGGACGAGGCACCCAGCATGATCCACGCACACCCGGGACACCAAATCACCAAGGTGTTGGGAAGCAGGCAGGAATGGCCTCACACCATTGGGCCCACATCATAAAGAGGTAAGGAACCCAGCAGTTGTGATCTCAAAAATCAGGGCCCATATCACCAAGTGGATGAGGCAACCAGCAAGATCCACCTCAAACAAGACTGCGCACTTAAAAAAAGCTGAGGAACCCATGATTTCTGACATGACACCAGAGGTCCCACATCACCAAAGGGGTGGGACCTAGGCAGGACTGACCTAACACCACCAGACCCACATCATAAAATACTGAGGAACACAGGAGTGTTGACATCACACCAGAGGGCCCACATCACCAAGGGGAAGAGGAACCCAGCAGTATACACCATCCACCAGAGGGTCCACATCAACAAACTAATGGGAACAATGCACGATTGACCTCACACCAGATGGAGCACATCACCAAACTGATGAAACCACGCAGGAGTGACCTCACACCAGATGGCGCGAATCACCATAGGAATGAGGCTCCCAACAGGACTCACTTCACACCAGAGGGACGATTTCTACAAGGGGATGGGAAACAGGCAGGAGTGACTGCACACACAATGGACCACATAATAAAAACCTGAGGAACCCAGCAGTTGTGACCTCACAACACAGGTCCCACATCACCTAGGGGATGGGATCAAAGCAGGAGTGTACTCACAACGTTGGGCCCACAGCATAAAAAGTGAGGAACCCAGCAGTTGTAAGGTTACACCAGAGGGCATTCATCACAAAGGGGATGAGGCTCCCAGCAGGTTGCACCTAACATAGGGTCCATATCACAAAAAGTTGAGCAACTGAGCAGGATCAATCTTTCACCAGAGGGCCCACTTAACCCAAGGGCATGGGAACGAGGCAGGGGTGATCTCATACCAGAGGGCCCACATCAGAAAAGCGTGAGGTAACCAGCAGTTGGGACCTTACGCAAGAGGGCTCACATAACCAAAGGGATGAGGCACCCATCAGGATCCACCTCACACCAGAGGGCCCACATCATAAAAAGGTGAGGAACGCAGCACATGTGATCTCAAACCAGAGGGCCTACATATCCAAGGGGACGAGGCACCCAGAAGGATCCATGCACAGCAGCGGGCCCAATCACCAAGGGGTTGGGAGGGAGGCAGGAATGACCTCACACCAGTGGGCCCACGTCATCAAAAGGTAAGGAACCCAGCAGTTGTAAACACAAAAATGAGGGCTCACGTTACCAAGACGATGAGGCAACCAGGAGGATCCCCCTGAAACCAGAGGGTCCACATCCAAAAAAGGTGAGGAACTGAGCAGGATACTTCTAACACCAGAGGGCATACATCACCAAAAGGATGGGCACCAGGAATCTGTTACCTCACACCTGAGAAGCCACAACATAATTTCGAGGATAGCAGTAGGAAACACCTCACCGTGGAGGGCCCACATCAAAATTGGAATGGGATTCAGGCAGCAGACACCACCCACTTGTCGGCAAACATCATAATAGTTGAGGAACACAGCAGTTGTGACTTACACCAGAGGACCCTCATCACCAAATGGATAAGGCTCCCTGCAAGTTCCACCCAACAACAGAGGGCCCACATCACAAAAATATGAGGAACCCAGCAGGATCAATCTGTCACCAGAGGGTCCTCATCACCAAGGTGATCGGAAGGAGGCAGGAGTGACCTCACACCAGAGGGCCCACATCATAAAAATGTGAGGAAACCAGCAGTAGGAACCTTACACAAGAGGGCCCACATCACCAAGGGGATGAAGCACCAATCAGGATCCACCTCACACCAGAGTGCCCACATCAGCATCGGAATGGGAACAAGGCAAGTGTGTGCTCACACTAACGGGCCCACATAAAAAGAAGGTAAGGAACCCAGGAGTTGTTACCTCAAAAATGAGGGCCAACATCTCAAAGAAGATGAGGCACCCATCCAGATCCACCTCACACACGATTTCTACAAGGGGATGGGAAACAGGCAGGAGTGACTGCACACACAATGGACCACATAATAAAAACCTGAGGAACCCAGCAGTTGTGACCTCACAACACAGGTCCCACATCACCTAGGGGATGGGATCAAAGCAGGAGTGTACTCACAACGTTGGGCCCACAGCATAAAAAGTGAGGAACCCAGCAGTTGTAACGTTACAACAGAGGGCATTCATCACAAAGGGGATGAGGCTCCCAGCAGGTTGCACCTAACATAGGGTCCATATCACAAAAAGTTGAGCAACTGAGCAGGATCAATCTCTCACCAGAGGGCCCACTTAACCCCAGGGCATGGGAACGAGGCAGGAGTGACCTCACACAGAGGGCCCACCTCAAAAAATGTGAGGAAACCAACAGTTGTGAACTTACACAAGAGGGCCCATATCACAAAGGGGATGAGGCACCTATCAGGATCCAACTCACACCACAAGGCTCACATCCGCATGGGGATGGGTACAAGGCAAGAGTGAACTCACACCAGAGGGCCCACATCATAAAAAGATGAAAAACACAGCACAAGTGACCTCAAACCAGAGGGCCCACTTCGCCAAGTGGATGAGGCACTCAGAAGGATCCACGCATGGCAGAGGGCCTACATCACCAAAGGGATGGGTTCCAGGTAGGAGTGACCTCACAACAGAGGGCCAACATTACACAAAGGTGAGGAACACAGTAGGATCAATTTCTCACCAGGGGGCACACATAACCATGGGGATGGGAAACCGGCAGGAGGGAACTCACACCCGATGTCCCACATCATAATAGGGTGAGGAGTCCAGCTGATGGGGCCTCACAATACACATCCCACATCACCAAGGGGATGGCAACCAGGTATGAGTAAACTCACAAGAGAGGGCCTATATAATAAAAAGTTGAGGAATCGAGCACTTTCAACCTCACACCAGAGAGACCCAACACCGAGGGTTTCAGGCACCCAGCAGGAACCACCTCACACCAGAGGACCCATATCACCAAGCAGATTGGTATCAGGCAGGAGTGACGTCACACCAGAGTTCCCACATCATAAAAAGTAGAGGAAAAGAGTAGGTGAGACCTTACAAAATAGCTCTCACATAACCAAGGCGATGAGGCACACATCAGGGTCCATGTCACAACAGAGGGCTCATATCACCCAGGGGATTGGAACCTGGCAGGAGTTTCCTCACACCAGTGGGCACACAGCATAAAACGTGCGGTACCCAGCAGTTGTGACATTACTCCAGAGGGCGCCCATCACCATAGAGATGAGGCTCCCAGCAGGTTCCGCCTAACAGCAGAGGGCACACATCACATAAAGTTGAGGAACCTAACAGGATCACTCAGTCACCATAGGCCCAACATCACCAAGTGGATGGGAACCAGGCTGGAATGACCTCACACCAGATGGCCCACATCATAAAAATGTGAGATAATCAGCAGATGGCACCTTAGACAAGAGAGCCCACATCACAAAGGGGATTCAGAACCCATCAGGATCTGCCTCACACCAGAGGCCCAACATCACCAAGGGGATGGGAATCTGGCAGGAGTGTACTCACAATGTTGGGCTCACATCATAAAAATGTGAGGAAACCAGCAGTAGGGACCGTACAAAAGGGGGCCCACATCACCAAGGGGATGAGTCACCCATCGGGATCCACATCACACCAGAGTTCCCACATCAGCATGGGGATGGGAACAAGGCAAGTGTGTCCTCACACCAGCGGACTCACATCAATAGAAGGTAAGGAACCCAGGAGTTGTTACCTCAAAAATGAGGGCAAAAATCACGAAGACGATGAGGCAACCAGCAGGATAAACCTCAAACCAGAGGGACCACATCAATAAGACAATGAGGCACCCAGAGTGATCCACGCACACCAGGGGCCCCATATCACCAAGGTGCTGGTAAGCAGGCAGGGATGACCTCACACCATTGGGCCCACATCATAAAGAGGTAAGGAACTCAGCAGTTGTGATCTCAAAAATGAGGGCCCATATCACCAAGTGGATGAGGCAACCAGCATGATCCAACAGAAACAAGAGTGCCCACTTCAAAAAAAGCTGAGGAACCCATGATTTGTGACATGACACCAGAGGTCCCACATCACCAAGGGCGTGGGAACTAGGCAGGACTGACCTCACACCACTGGACAAACATCATAAAATATTGAGGAACACAACAATGTTGACATCACACCAGTGGGCCCACATCACAAAGGGGATGAGGAACCCAGCGGTATACATCATGCACCAGAGGGCCCACATCACCAAACTAATGGGAACAATGAACAATGGATCTCACACCTGATGGCGCACATCACAAAACTGAAGAAACCACGTAGTAGTGACCTCACACCAGATGGCGTGAATCACAATAGGAATGAGGCTCCCAACAGGACACACTTCACACCTGAGGGTCCATATCAACAAGGGGATGGGAACCAGGCAGGAGTGACCGCACACACAATGGACGACATAATAAAACCGTGAGGAACCCAGCAGTTGTGACCTCACAACACAGGTCCCACATCACCAACGGGATGGGAACAAGGCAGGAGTGTACTCACAACGTTTGGCACACATCATAAAAAGTGAGGAACCCAGCAGTTCTAAAGTTACACCAGACGGCCTCATCACAAAGGGGATGAGGTCCAAGCAGGTGCCACCTAACAACAGAGGGCCCATATCACAAAAAGTTGAGCAACCGAGCAGGATCAATCTCAAACCAGGGGGCCCACTTAACCCAAGGGCATCAGAATGAGGCAGGAGGGACCTCACCCCAGAGGCACACCTCAGAAAAATGTGAGGGAACCTCATTGTTGTGAACTTACACAAGATGGCCCATATCACCAAAGGTATGAGTCACCCATCAGGATCCACCTCACACCAGATGGCCCACATCAGTATGGGCATGGGTTCAAGGCAAGAGTGAACTCACACCAGAGGGCCCACATCATAAAAACATGAAGAACCAAGCACATGTGACCTCAAACCAGAGGGCCCACATCGCCAAGGGGATGAGGCAAGCATATGGATCCATGCACGGCAGAGGACTTACATCACCACACATCATAAAAAGTTGAGTAAAACAGCAGGTGGGACCTTACACAATAGGTCTCACATAACAAATGCGATGAGGCACCCATCAGGTTCCACGTCACACCAGAGGGCCCACATCACCCAGGGGATTGGAAAATGGCAGGAGTGTCTTCAAGCAGTGGGCACACAGCATAAAACTTGTGGTACCCAGCAGTTGTGCCATTACACCAGAGGGCGCCCATCACCATAGAGAAGAGGGTCCCAGCAGGTTCCACCTAACAGCAGAGGGCCCACATCACAAATAGTTGAGGAACCTAGCAGGATCACTCACTCACCATAGGGCCCACATCTCCAAGTGGATAGGAACCAGGCTGGAATGACCTCACACCAGATGGCCCACATCATAAAAATGTTAGAAAACCAGTAGATGGGACCTTAGACAAGTGGGTCCACATCACCAAGAGGATGCGGCACCCATCAGGATCCGCCTCACACCAGAGGTCCCATATCACCAAGGGGATGGGAACCTGGCAGGAGTGTACTCACAACGTTGGGCCCACATCATAAAAGGTGAAAAACCCAGCAGTTGTAACGTTACACCTCAGGGCCCTCAGCACAAAGGGGATGAGGCTCCCAGCAGGTTCCACCTAAAAACAGGGAGCCCATATCACAGAAATATGAGAGCCCAGCAGGCTCAAACTCTCACCAGAGGGCCCATTTCACCAAGGGGACGGAAACCAGGCAGGAGTTGACCTGAAACCAGTGGGCTCACATCATAAAAGTAAGAGGAAAGCAGCAGTTGCGACCTTAGAAAATAGGGCCTACTTAACCAAGGCGATGAGGCACCCATCAGGATCCACCTACCACCAGAGGGCCCACATCACCAAGGGGATGGGTATCTGTCAGGAATGTCCTCACACCAGTGGGCCCACATCATAAAAAGTGAGGAACCCAGGAGTAGTGACCTTATAAGAGGGGGCCCTAATCACCAAGGGGATGAGGTTTCCAGGAAGTTCCACATAACAGAAGAATGCCCACATCACAAAAAGGTGAGGATCCCAGCAGGATCAATTTTTCAGCAGAGAGCCCACGTCACCCAGGGGATGGTAACCAGGCAGGAGTGATCTCACACCTGAGGGCCCACATCAGAAAAGCGTGAGGTAACCAGCAGTTGGGACCTTACACAAGAGGGCTCACATAACCTAAGGGATTAGACACCCATCAGGATCCACCTCACAGAAGAGGGTCCACATCATAAAAAGTTGAGGAATGCAGCACATGTGACCTCAAACCAGAGGGCCTACCTATCCAAGGGGATGAGGCACCCAGAAGGATCCATACACAGCAGCGGGCCCAATCACCAAGGGGTTTGGAGGCAGGCAGGAAGGACCACACACCAGCGGGCCCACGTCATCAAAAGGTAAGGAACCCAGGAGTTGTAAACTCAAAAATGCAGGCTCACATTACCAAGACAATGAGGCAACCAGGAGGATCCCCCTGAAACCAGAGGGTCCACATCAAAAAAAGTTATGGAACCCAGCATGATACTTCTAACACCAGAGGGCATACATCACCAAAGGGATGGGCACCAGGAATGAATTACCTCACACCTGAGAGCCCACATCATAAATTTGAGGATAGCAGTAGGAAACACCTCACCATGGAAAGCTCACATCACAAAGGGAATGGGATCCAGGCGGCAGACACCACTCACAGGTCGGCAAACATCATAAAAGTTGAGGAACACAGCAGTTGTGAACCTACACCAGAGGGCCCTCATCACCAAGTGGATGAGGCTCCCAGCAAGTTCCACCTAACACCAGAGGGCCCACATCACAAAAATATGAGGAATCCAGCAGGATCAATCTCTCACCAGAGGGCCCATATCACCAAGGTGATCGGAAGGAGGCAGGAGTGACCTCACACCAGAGGGCCCACATCATAAAAATTGAGGAAACCAGCAGTACGGACCTTACACAAGAGGGACCACAGCACCAAGGGGATGAGGCCCCCATTAGGATCCACCTCACACCAGAGTGCCCACATCAGCATGGGGATGGGAACAAGGCAAGCATGACCTCACACCAGCGGGTCCACATCTAAAGAAGGTAAGGAACCCAGCAGTTGTTACCTCAAAAATGAGGGCCATCATTGCGAAGACAATGAGGGAACCAGCAGGATCCACCTCAAACCAGAGGGCCCACATCAACAAGGGGATGAGGCACCCAGAGTGTTCCAATCACACCAGGGGTCCCAAGTCCCCAAGATGTTGGGAAGCAGGCAGGAATGACCTCACACTATTGGGCGCACATCATAAAGAGGTAAGGAACCCAGCAGTTGTGATGTCAAAAACGAGGACCCATATCACCAAGTGGATTAGGCAACCAGCAAGTTCCACCTCAAACAGGAGTGCCCACTTCAAAAAAAGCTGAGGAACCCAGGATTTGTGATATGACACCAGTGGGCCCACATCACCAAGGGGGTGGGAACTAGGCAGGACTGACCTCACACCACCGGGCCCACAACATAATACACTGAGGAACACAGCAGTGTTGACATCATAACAGAGGGCCCAAATCACCAAGGGAATGAGGATCCCAGCGGTATACACCATCGACCAGAGTGTCCTCTTCACTAAACAAATGGGAACAATGCACGATTGATCTCACACCAGATGGAGCACATCACCATAGGAATGAGGCTCCCAACAGGACACACTTCACACCTGAGGCCCCATATCAAAAAGGGGATGGGAACCAGGCATGAGTGAACGCACACATAATGGATCACATAATAAAAACGTAACCCAGTAGTTGTGACTTCACAACACTGGTCCCACATCACCAAGGGGATGGGAACAAGGCAGGAGTGTACTCACAAAGTTGGGGTCGCGTCATAAAATGTGAGGAACCAGCAGTTGTAAAGTGGCAGCAGAGGGCATTCATCACAAAGTGGATGAGGATCACAGCAGATTCCACCTAATAACAGAGGGTCCATATCACAATAAGTTGAGCAGCCAGGCAGCATCAATCTCTCAGCAGAAGGCCCACTTAACCCAAGGGCATGGGAACGAGACAGGAGTTACCTCACAGCAGAGGGCCCGCATCATGAAAATGTGAGGAAACCTGCAGTAGGGACCTTACACAAGGGAGCCCACATCACCAAGAGGATGAGGCACCCATCAGGATCCACCTTACACCAGAAGGCCCACATCAGCATGGGGATGGGTCCAAGGCAAGGGTGAACTCACACCAGAGGACCCACATCATTAAAAGATGAAGAACCCAGCACATATGACCTCAAACCAGAGGGCCCACAATGCCAAGGGGATGAGGCATGCAGAATGATCCAGGCACGGTAGAGGGCCTACATCACCAAATGGATGGGCACCAGGTAGGAGTGACATCACAACAGAGGGCCAACATCACACAAAGGTGAGGAACACAGTAGGATCAATCTCTCACCAGGCAGCCCACATAACCATGGGGATGGGAAACAGGCAGGGAGGAACTCACACCTGATGGCCCACATCATAATATGGTGAGGAGCCCAGCTGATGGGACCTCACAATACACATCCCACATCACCAAGGGGTTGGCAACCAGGTAGGAATAACGTCACAAGAGAGGGCCCATATAATAAAAAGTTGAGGAATCGAGCAGTTTCAACCTCACACAGAGACACAACACTGATGTGTTGAGGCACCCAGCAGGAACGACCTCACACCAGAGGGCCCACATCACAAAGGGGATGGGAACCATGCTGGAATGACCTCACACCAGATGGCCCACATCATAAAAATGTGAGAAAACCAGTAGATGGGACTTTAGAAAACAGGGCCGACATCAGCAAGGGGATGCAGCACCCATCAGGATCCGCCTCACACCAGAGGTCACACATCACCAAGGGGAAGGGATCCCGGCAGGAGTGTAATCACAACATTGGGTCCCCAATATAAAAAGTGAGGAACCCACCAGTTGTAACGTTACACCACAGGGCCCTCATCACAAAGGGGATGAGGCTCCCAGCAGGTTCCACCTAAAAACACAGGGCCCATATCACAACAATGTGAGAGCCCAGCAGGGTCAAACTCTCACCAGAGGGCCCATATCATAAAAATGTGAGGAAAGCAGCAGTTTCGACCTTAGAATATAGGGCCTACTTAACCAATGCAATGAGGCACTCATCAGGATCCACCTCCCACCAGAGGGCCCACATCACCAAGGGGATGGGCATCTGGCAGAATTGTCCTCACACCAGTGGGCGCACATCATAAAAAGTGAGGAACCCAGGAGTTGTGACCTTACAGCAGGGGACCCTCATCACCAAGGGAATAGGTTTCCAGCAGGTTCCACCTAACAGCAGAGGGCCCACATCACAAAAAGTTGAGGATCCCAGCAGGATCAATCTTTCAGCAGAGAGCCCACATCACCAAGGGGATGGTAACCATGCAGGAGTGATCTCACACCAGAGGGCCCACATCAGAAAAGCGTGAGGTAACCAGCTGTTGGGACCTTATGCAAGAGGGCTCACTTAACCAAAGTGATGAGGAACCCATCAGGATCCACCTCCCACCAGAGGGCCCACATCACCAAGGGGATGGGACCTGGCTGGAATGTCCTCACACCATTGGGCCCACATCATTAAAAGGTGATGAATGCAGCATATGTGACCTCAAACCAGAGGGCCTACATATACAAGGGGATGAGGTACCCAGAAGGATCCATGCACATCAGTGGGTCCAATCACCAAGGGGTTGGGAGGCAGGCAGGAATGACCTCACACCAGCGGGCCCACGTCATCAAAAGGTAAGGAACCCAGCAGTTGTGAACTCAAAAATGAGGCCTCACATAACCAAGATGATGAGTCAACAAGGAGGATTCCCCTGAAACCAGAGGGTCCACATCCAAAAAAGTTGAGGAACTCAGCAGAATACTTCTAACACCAGAGGACATACATCACCAAAGGGATGCACACAAGGCAGCAGTGTACTCACAAAGTTGGGCCCACATCATAAAAGGTGAGGAACCCAGCAATTGTAACGTTACACCAGAGGGCATTCATCAGAAAGGGGATGAGGCTCCCAGCAGGTTCTACCTAACAACAGAGGGCACATATCACGAAAAGATGAGCAACCGAGCAGGATCAATCTCTCACCAGAGGGACCACTTAACCCAAGGGCATGGGAACGAGGCAGGAGTGACCTCACACCAGAGGGCCCACCTCATAAAAATGTGAGGAAACCAACAGTTGTGAATTTACACAAGAGGGCCCATATCACCAAGGGGATGAGGCACCCATCAGTATCCACCTGACACCAGAAGGCCCACATCAGCATGGGGATGGGTCCAAGGCAAGAGTGAACTCACACCAGAGGGCAAACATCATAAAAAGATGAAGAATCCTGCACATGTGTCCTCAAACCAGAGGGTCCACATCGCCAAGGGGATGAGGCACGCAGCAGGATACACGCATGGCAGAGGGCCTACATCACCAACGTCATGGGTACCAGGTAGGAGTGACCTCACAAAGAGGGCCAACATCACACAAATTTGAGGAACACAGTAGGATCAATCTCTCGCCAGGGGGCCCACATAACCATGGGGATGGGAAACAGGCAGGAGGGAACTCACACCCGATGGCCAACATCATAATAGGGTGAGGTGCCTAGCTGATGGGACCTCACAATACACATCCCACATCACCATAGGGATGGCAACCAGGTAGCAGTAACCTCACAAGAGAGGGCCCATATAATAAAAAGTTGAGGGATCGAGCAGTTTCAACCTCACAGCAGAGAGACCCAACACCGAGGGTTTGAGGCACCCAGCAGGAACCACATCACACCAGAGGGCCCAAATCAGCAAGGGGATTTGTACCAGGCAGGAGTCACTTCACACCAGATTTCCCAAATCATAAAATTTGAGGAAAAGAGTAGGTGGGACATGACACAAAAGGTCTCACATAACCAAAGTGATGAGGCACCCATCAGGATCCACGTCACTCCAGAGGTCCCACATCACCCAGGGGATTGGAACCTGGCAGGAGTGCCCTCACACAGTGGGCACACATGATAAAACGTGTGGTACCCAGCAGATGTCACAATACACCAGAGTGCGCCCATCACCATAGAGATGAGGCTCCCAGCAGGTTAAACCTAACAGCAGAAGTCCCACATCACCAAGGGCGTGGGAACTAGGCAGGACTGACATCACACCACCGGACCCACATCATAAAATTTTCAGGAACAGAGCACTGTTGACATCACACCAGAAGTCCCACATCATAAAAATGTGAGAAAACCAGCAAATGGGACCTTAGACAAGACGGCCCACATCACCAAGGGGATGCGGCACCCATTAGGATCCGCCTCACACCAGAGGTCCCACATCACCAAGGGGATGGGTACAAGGCAGGAGTGTACTCACAACGTTGGGCCCACATCATAAAAAGGGAGGAACCCAGCAGTTGTAACGTTACACCACAGGGCACACATCACAGAGGGGATGAGGCTACGAGCAGGTTCCACCTAAAAACAGAGGGCCCATGTCACAAAAATGTGAGAGCTCAGCAGGGTCAAACTCTCACCAGAGGGCCCATATAACCAAGGGGATGGTAACCATGCAGGAGTTGACCTCACACCAATGGGCCCACATCATAAAATTATGAATAAAGCAGCAGTTGCGACCTTAGAAAATAGGGCCTAGTTAACCAAGGCGATGAGGCACCAATCAGGATCCACCTCCCACCAGAAGGCCCACATCACCAAGGGGATGGGTACCTGGCAGGAAATTCCTCACACCAGTGGGCCCACATCATAAAAAGTGAGTATCCCAGGAGTTGTGACCTTACAGCAGGGGGCCCTCATCACCAAGGGGATGAGGTTTCCAGCAGGTTCCACCTAACAGCAGAGGGCCCACATCACAAAAAGCTGAGGATCCCAGCAGGATCAATCTTTCAGCAGAGAGCCCACGTCACCAAGGGGATGGTACCCAGGCAGGAGTGATCTCACAGCAGAGAGCCCACATCAGAAAAGCGTGAGGTAACCAGCAGTTGGAACCTTACGCAAGAGGGCTCACATAACCAAAGGGATGAGGAACCCATCTGGATCCACCTCACACCAGAGGGCCCACAACATAAAAGGTGAGGAATAAAGTACATGTGACCTCAAACCAGAAGGCCTACTTATCCAAGGTGATGTGGCACCCAGAAGGATCCATGCACATCAGCGGGCCCAATCACCAAGGGGTTGGGAGGAAGGCAGAAATGATCTCACACCAGCGGGCCCACGTCATCAGAAGGTGAGGAACCCAGCAGTTGTGAACTCAAAAATGAGGGCTCACGTTACCAAGAGAATGAGGCAACCAGGAGGATCCCCCTGAAACCAGAGGCTTCATATCCAAAAAAGGTGAGGAACCCAGCAGGATACTTCTAAAACCACAGGGCATATATGACCAAAGGGATGGGCACCAGGAATCAATTACCTCACACCTGAGAGCCCACATCATAAATTTGAGGATAGCTGTAGGAAACACCTCACCATGGAAGGCCCACATCAAAAAGGGAATGGGATCCAGGCAGCAGACACCACTCAGTGGTCGGCAAACATCATAAAACTTGAGGAACACAGCAGTTGTGAACTTACACCAGAGGGCCCACATCACAAAAATATGAGGACCCCAGCAGGATCAATCTCTCACCAGAGGGTCCACATCACCAAGATGATCAGAAGGAGGCAGCAGTGACCTCACACCAGAGGGCTCACATCATAATAATGTGAGGGAAACAGCATTAGGGACTTTACACAAGAGGGCCCACAGCACCAAGGGGATGAGGTGCCTATGAGGATCCACCTCACATCAGAGTGCCCACAACAGCTTGGGGATGGGAAAAAGGCAAGCTTGACCTCACACCAACGGGCCCACATCAGAAGAAGGTAAGGAACCCAGGAGTTGTTACCTCAAAAATGAGGACCAACATCACGAAGATGATGAGGCAACCAGCAGGATACACCTCAAACCAGCGGGCCCATATCAACAAGGGGATGAGGCATCCAGAGTGATCCACACACACCAGGGGCCCCAAATCACCAAGGTGTTTGGGAAGCAGGCAGGAATGAACTCACACCATTGGGCCCACATCATAAAGAGGTAAGGAACCCAGCAGTTGTGATCTCAAAAGTTAGGCCCCATGTCACCAAGTGGATGAGGCAACCAGCAAGATCCACCTCAAACAAGAGTGCCCACTTTAAAAGAAGCTGAGGAACCCAGGATTTGTGACATGACATCAGAGGTTCCACATCACCCAGGGAGTGAGAACTAGGCAGGACTGACCTCACACCACCGCACCCACATCATAAAATACTGAGAAACACAGCAGTGTTGACATCACACCAGAGGCACAACATCACCAAGGGAATGAAGAACCCAGCAGTATACACCATCCACCAGACGGCCCACATCACCAAACTAATGGGAAAAATGCACGATTCATCTCAAACCAGATGGCGCACATCACCAAAGTGATGAAACCACGCAGGAGTGACCTCAAACAAAATGGCACGAATCACCATAGGAATGAGGCTCCCAACAGGACACATTTCACACCAGAGGGCCCATATCAACAAGGGGATGGGAACAAGGCAGTAATGTATTCACAAATTTGGGCCCACATGATAAAAAGTGAGGACCCCTGCAGTTCTAACGTTACACCAGAGAGTGTTCATCACAAAGGGGATGATGCTCCCAGCAGTTTCCACCTACGAACAGAGGGCCCATATCACAAAAAGTTGAGCAATCGAGCAGGATCAGTCTCTCACCAGAGAGCCCACTTAACCCAAGGTCATGGGAATGAGGCAGGAGTGACGACACACCACAGGGCCCACCTCATAAAAATATGAGGAAACCAACAGTTGTGAATTTACACAAGAGGGTTCATATCACCAAGGGGATGAGGCACCCATCGGCATCCACCTCACACCAGAAGGCGCACATCAGCATGGGGATGGGTCCAAGGCAAGAGTGAAATCACACCAGAGGGCCCACATCATAAAAAGATGAAAAACCCAGCACATGTGACCTCAAACCAGAGGGCCAACATCGCCAAGGGGATGAGGCATGCAGAAGGATCCATGCACGGCAGAGGGCCAACATCAACAAAGGGATGGGCACCAGGTAGGAGTGACCTCACAAAAGAGGGCCAATATAACACGAAGGTGAGGAACACAGTAGGATCAATCTCTCACCAGGGGGCCAACATAACCATGGGGATGGGAAACAGGCAGGAGGGAACTCACACCCGATGGCCCACATCAAAATAGGGTGAGGAGCCCAGCTGAAGGGACCTCACAATACACATCCCACATCACGAAGGGGATGGCAACCAGGTAGGAGTAACCTCACAAGAGAGGGCAATTATAATAAAATGTTGAGGATTCGAGCAGTTTCAACCTCACACCAGAGAAACCCAACACCGAGGGGTTGAGGCACCCAGCAGGAACCACCTCACACCAGAGGGCCCATATCACCAAGGGATGGGTACCAGGCAGGAGTGATCTCATACCAGAGGGCCAACATCAGAAAAGCGTGATGTAACCAGCTGTTGGGACCTTACGCAAGAGGTCCCACATAACCAAGGCAATGAGGATCAGGATCCACCTCACACAAGAGAACCCACAACATAAAAATGTGAGGAAACCAGCAGTAGGGACCTTACAAAAGTGGGCCCACATCACCAAGGGGATAAGTCTCCCATCAAGATCCACCTCACACCAGAGTGCCCACATCAGCATGGGGATGGGAACAAGGCAAGCGAGACCTCACACCAGCGGGCCCACATCAAAAGAAGGTAAGGAATGCAGGAGTTGTTACCTCAAATATGAGGGCCAACATCACGAAGACGATGAGGCAACCAGCAGGATCCACCTCAAACCAGAGGGCCCACATCGACAAGGGGATGAGGCACCCAGAGTGATCCACGCACACCAGGGGCTCCAAATCACCAAGGTGTTGGGAAGCAGGCAGGAATGACCTGAAACCATTGGGTCCACATCATAAAGAGGTAAGGAACCCAACAGTTGTCATCTCAAAAATGAGGGTCCATATCATCAAGTGGATGAGGCAACCAGCAAGATCCACCTCAAACAAGAGTGCCCACTTCAAAAAAAGCTGAGGAACCCAGGATTTGTGACATGACACCAGACGACCCACATCAACAAGGGGGTGGGAACTAGGCAGCACTGACCTCACACCACCGGACCCAAATCATAAAATATTGAGGAACACAGCAGTGTTGAGTCACACCAGAGGGCCCACATCACCAAGGGGATGAGGAACCCAGCAGTATACACCATCCACCAGAGTGTCCAATTCACCAAGCTAATGGGAACAATGCATGAGTGATCTCACACCAGATGGAGAACATCACCAAACTGATGAAACAACGCAGTGAGTTACCTCACACCAGATGGCACGAATCACCATAGGAATGAGGCTCCCAACAGGACACTTCACACACGATGGCCCATATCAACAAGGGGATGGGAACAAGCCAGGAGTGACCACACACACAATGGACCAGATAATAAAAAGTGAGGAACCCAGCAGTTGTGACCTCAAAACACAAGTCCCACATCACAAGGAGACAGGAACAAGGCAGGAGTGTACTCACAACGTTGGGCCCACATCATAAAAAGTGAGGAACCCAGCAGTTGTAACGTTACACCAGAGGGCCTTCATCACAAAGGAGATGAGGCTCCCAGCAGGTTCCAGCTAACAACAGAGGGCCCATATAACAAAAAGTTGAGCAACCGAGCAGGATCAAACTCTCACCAGAGGGCCCACTTAACCCAAGGGCATGGGAACGAGGCAGGAGTGACCTCACACCAGAGGGCCCACCTCATAAAACTGTGAGGAAACCAACAGTTGTGAACTTACACAAGAGGGCCCATATCACCAAGGGGATGAAGCACCCATCAGGATCCACCTCACACCAGAAGGCCCACATCAGCATGGGGATGTGTCCAAGGCAAGAGTGAACTCACACCAGAGGGCCCACATCATAAAAAGATGAAGAACCTAGCACATGTGACCACAAACCAGAGGGCCTATATCACCAAAGGGATGGGTACCAGGTAGGAGTGACCTCACAACAGACGGCCAACATCACAGAAAGGTGAGGAAAACAGTAGGGTCAATCTCTCAGCAGGGGGCCCACATAACCATGGGGATGGGACACAGGCAGGAGGGAACTCACACCAGAGAGTCCACATCAGAAAAGCGTGAGGTAACCAGCAGTTGGGACCTTACGCAAGAGGCCTCACATAACCAAAGGGATGAGACACCCAACAGGATCCACCTCACACCAGAGGGCCCACATCATAAAAAGTGAGGAACTCAGCACATGTGACCTCAAACCAGAGGGCTTACATATCCAAGGGGATGAGGCACACACAAGGATCCACGCACGGCAGAGGGCCTACATCACCAAAGGGATGGGTACCATGTAGGAGTGACCTCACAACAGAGGGCCAACATCACACAAAGGTGAGGAACACAATAGGATCAATCTCTCACCAGGGGGCCCACATAACCATGGGGATGGAGGACAGGCAGGAGTGAACTCACACCCGATGGCCCACATCATAATAGGGAGAGGAGTCCAGTTTACGGGATCTCACAATACACATCCCACATCACCAAGGGGATGGCAACCAGGTAGGAGTAACCTAAGAAGAGTGGGCCCATATAATAAAAAGTTGAGGAATGAAGCAGTTTCAACCTCACAGCAGAGAGACCCACACCGAGGGGTTGAAGCAGCCAGCAGGTACCACCTCAAACTAGAGGGCCCACATCACCAAGGGGATGGGTACCAGGCCAGGAGTGACTTCACACCAGAGTTCCCACATCATAAAAAGTTGAGGAGAACAGCAGGAGGGACCTTACACTATAGGTCTCACATAACCAAGGCGATGAGGCACTCATCAGAATCCAAGTAACACCAGAGGGCTGACATGACCCAGGTGATTGGAACCTGGAAGGAGTGTCCTCAAACCAGTGGGCACACAGCATAAAACATGTGGCACCCAGCAGTTGTGACATTACACCAGAGGGCGCCCATCACCACAGAGATGAGGCTCCCAGCAGATTCCACCTAACATCAGAGGGCCCACATCACAAAAAGTTGAGGAACCTAGTAGGGTCACGAACTCACCATAGGGCCCACATCACCAAGTGGATGGGAACCAGGCTGGAATGACCTCACACCAGATGGCCCACATCATAACAATGTGAGAAAACCAGCAGATGGGAACGTAGACAAGAGGGCCCACATCACCAAGGGGATGCGGCACCCATCAGGATCCGCCTCACACCAGAGGTCGCACATCACCAAGGGATGGGAACCTGGCAGGAGTGTACTCAAAAGGATGGGACCACATCATAAAAAGTGAGGAACCCAGCCTTTGTAAAGTGACACCACAGGGCTCTCATCACAAAGGGGATGAGTCTCCCTTCAGGTTCCACCTAAAAACAGAGGGCCAATATCACAAAAATGTGAGATCCCAGCAGTGTCAAACACTCACTAGAGGACCCATATCACCAAGAGAATGGTAATGAGCTAGGCGTTGACCTCACACCAGTTGGCTCACATCATAAAAATATGAGGAAAGCAGCAGTTGTGACCTTAGAAAACAGGGCCTGCTTAACCAAGGCAATGAGGCAGCCATCAGGATCCACCTCCCACCAGAAGGCCCACATCTCCAAGGGGATGGGTACCTGGCAGAAATGTCCTCACACAAGTGGGCCCACATCATAAAAAGTGAGGAACCCAGGAGTTGTGACCTTACAGCAGGGGGCCCTCATCACCAAGGGGATGAGGTTTCCAGCAGGTTCCACCTAACTGCAGAGGGCCCACATCACAAAAAGGTGAGGATCCCAGCAGGGTCAATCTTTCAGCAGAGAGCCCACTTCACCAGAGGGATGGTAAACAGGCAGGATTGATCTCACACCAGAGGGCCCAAATCAGAAAAGCGTGAGGTAACCAGCAGTTGGGACCTTACCCAAGAGGGCTCACATAAGCAAAGAGTTGAGGCACCCTTCAGGATCCACCACACACCAGAGTGCCCACATCATAAAATGGTGAGGAACGCAGCACATGTGACCTCAAACCGGAGGGCCTACATATCCAAGGGGATGAGGCACCCAGATGGATCCAGGCATATCAGCGTGCCCAATCACCAAGGGGTTGGGAGGCAGGCAGGAATGACCTCACACCAGCGGTCCCACGTCATCAAAAGGTAAGCAACCCAGCAGTTGTGAACTCAAAAATGAGGCCTCACGTTACCAAGAGGATGAGGCAACCAGGATGATCCCCCTGAAACCACAGGGTCCACATCCAAAAAAGGTGAGAAACCCAGCAGGATACTTCTAACACCAGAGGGCATACATCACAAAAGGGATGGGCACCAAGAATCTATTACCACACACCTGAGAAGCCTCATCATAATTTTGAGGATAGCAGTAAGAAACACCTCACCGTGGAAGGCCCACATCAAAATGGGAATGTGATTCAGGCGGCAGACACCACCCACTGGTCGGCAAACATCATAATAGTTGAGGAACACAGCAGTTGTGACTTACACCAGAGGGCCCTCATCACCACATGGATAAGGCTCCCTGCAAGTTCCACCTAACAACAGAGGGCCCATATCACAAAAAGTTGAGCAACGGAGCAGGATCAATCTCTCACCAGAGGTCCCACTTAAACCAACGGCATGGGAACGAGGCAGCAGTGACCTCTCACCAGAGGGCCCACCTCATAAAACTGTGAGGAAACCAACAGTTGTGAACTTACACAAGAGGCCCCATATCACCAAGGGGATGAGGCACCCATCAGGATACACCTCACACCAGAAGGCCCACATCAGCATGGGGATGTGTCCAAGGCAAGAGTGAACTCACACCAGAGGGCCCACATCATAAAAAGATGAAGAACCCAGCACATGTGACCTCAAATCAGAGGGCCCACATCACCAAGGGGATGAGGCACTCAGAAGGATCCACGCACAACAGAGGGCCTACATCACCAAAGGAATGGCTACAAGGTAGGAGTGACCTAACAACAGAGGACTTACATCACACAAGGGTGAGGAACACAGTAGGATCAATCTCTCACCAGGCGCCCATGTAACCATGGGGTTGGGAAACAGGCAGGGGGGAACTCACACCTGATGGCCCACATCATAATAGAGTGAGGAGCCCAGCTGATGGGACCTCACAATATACATCCCACATCACCAAGTGGATGGAAACCAGGTAGGAGTAAACTCACAAGACAGGGCCCATTTCATAAAAAGTTGAGGAATTGAGCAGTTTCAACCTCACACAAGAGAGACACAACACCGAGGTGTTGAGGCACCCAGCAGGAACCACCTTACACCAGAGGGCAACATTACCAAGGGGATGGGAAATATGCTGGAATGACCTCACACCAGATGGCCCACATCATAAAAATGTGAGAAAACCAGCGGATGGGACCTTAGAAAAGAGGGCCCACATCAGCAAGAGGATGCGGCACCCATCAGGCTCCGCCTCACACCACAGGTCCCACATCATCAAGGGGATGGGATCCCGGCATGAGTGTACTCACAACATCGGGCCCTCAACATAAAAAGTGAGGAACCCAGGAGTTGTAATGTTACACCACAGGGCCCTCATCACAAAGGGGATGAGGCTCCCAGCAGGTTCCACGTAAAAACACAGGGCCCATATCACAAAAATGTGAGAGCCCAGCAGGGTCAAACTCTCACCAGAGGGCCCATAACAGCAAGGGGATGGCAACCAGGCAGGAGTTGACCTCACACCAGTGGGCCCACATCATAAAAAGTGAGGAACACAGGAGTTGTGACCTTACAGCAGGGGGCCCTCATCACCAAGGGGATGAGATTTCCAGCAGGTTCCACCTAACAGCAGAGGGCCCACATCACAATAAGTTGAGGATCCCAGCAGGATCAATATTACAGCAGAGAGCCCACATCACCAAGGAGATGGTAACCAGGCAGGAGTGATCTCACACCAGAGGGCCAACATCAGCAAAGCGTGAGGTAACCAGCAGTTGGGACCTTACACAAGAGGGCCCACATCACCAAGGGGATGAGGCACCAATCAGGATCCACCTCACACCAGAGTGCCCACATCAGCATGGGGGTAGGTACAAGGCAAGCGTGTCCTCTCACCAGCGGGCCCACATCAAAAGAAGGTAAGGAACATAAGAGTTGTTACCTCTAAAATGAGGGTCAATATCACGAAGATGATGAGGCAACAAGCAGGATCCACCTCAAACCAGAGGGCCCACATCAACAAGGGGATGAGGCACCCAGTGTGATCCATGCACACCCGGGACACCAAATCACCAAGGTGTTGGGAAGCAGGTAGGAAAGACCTCAACCCATTGGGCCTACATCATAAAGAGGTAAGGAACCCAGTAGTTGTGAACCCAAACATGAGGGCTCACATTACCAGGAGGATGAGGCAACAAGGAGGTTCCCCCTGAAACCAGGGGGGCCACATCCAAAAAACATGAGGAACCCAGCAGGATACTTCTAACACCAGAGGGCATACATCACCAAAGGGATGGGCACCAGGAATCAGTTATGTCACACCAGAAGACCCACATCTTAAATTTGAGGATAGCAGTACGAAACACCTCATCATGGAAGGCGCACATCACAAACAGAATAGAATCCAGGCGGCAGACACCACTCACAGGTCGGCAAACATCATAAAAGTTGAAGAACACCGCAGTTGTGAACTTACACCAGAGGGTCCCATCAACAAGGGGATGAGGGACCCAGATTGATGCACGTACACCAGGGGCCCCAAATCACCAAGGTGTTCAGAAGCAGGCAGGGATGACCTCACACCATTGGGCCCACATCATAAAGAGATAAGGAAGCCAGCAATTGTGATCTCAAAAATGAGGGCCCAGATCACCAAATGGATGAGGCAACCGGCAAGATCCAGCGCAAACAAGAGTGCCCACTTCAAAAAAAAGCTGAGGAACCCAGGATTTGTGACATGACAAAAGAGGTCCCACATCACCAAGGGGGTGGGAACTAGGCAGGACTGACCTCACACCACCAGAGCCACATCACAAAATATTGAGGAACAAAGCAGTGTTGACATCACACAAGAGGGCCCACACCACCAAGGGGATGAGGAACCCAGCGGTATACACCATCCAACAGAGGGCCCACATCACCAAACTAATGGGAACAATGCACGATTGATCTCACACCACATGGCGCACATCACCAAACGGATGAAACCACGCAGGAGTGACCTCACACCAGATGGTGCGAATCACCATAGGAATGAGGCTCCCAGCAGGACACACTTCACACCAGAGGGCCCATATCAACAAGGGGATGGGAACAAGGCAGGAGTGACTGCACACACATTGGACCGCATAATAAAAATGTGAGGAATCCAGCAGTTGTGACCTCACAACACAGGTCCCACATCACCAAGGGGAAGGGAACAAGGCTGGAGTGTACTCACAACGTTGGGCTCACAGCATAGAAAGTGAGTAACCCTGCAGTTGTAACGTTACACCAGAGGGCCTTCATCACAAAGGAGATGAGGCTCCCAGCAGGTTCCACCTAACAACAGAGGGCACATATCACAAAATGTTAAGCAACCGAGCAGGATCAATCTCTCACCAGAGGGCCCACTTAACCCAAGGGCATGGGAACGAGGCAGGAGTGATCTCACACCAGAGGACCCACCTCATAAAAATGTGAGGAAACCAACAGTTCTAAACTTACAGAAGAGGGCCCATATCACCAAGGGGATGAGGCACCCATCAGGATACACCTCACACCAGAAGGCCCACATCGGAATGGGGATGGGTCCAAGGCAAGAGTCAACTCACACCAGAGGTCCCACATCATAAAAAGATGAAGAACCCAGCACATGTGACCTCAAACCAGAGGGCCCACATCATACAGTGGATGAGGCACGCAGTAGGATCCACGCACAGCAGAGGGCCTACATCACCAAAGGGATGGGTACCAGGTAAGAGTGACGTCACAGCAGAGGGCCACATCACACAAAGGTGAGGAGCACAGTAGGATCAATCTCTCACCAGGGAGCCAACATAACCATAGGCATGGGAAACAGGCAGGAGGGAACTCACACCCGATGGCCCACATCATAATAGGGTGAGGAGCCAAGCTGATGGGACCTAACAATACACATCGCACACCACCAACGGGATGGCAACCAGGTAAAAGTAACCTCACAAAAATGTGCCCATATAATAAAAAGTTGACGAATCGAGCAGTTTCAACCTAACACCAAAGGGACCCAACACTGAGGACTTGAGGAACGCAGCAGGAACCACCTCACCCCAGAGGGCCCACATCACCAAAGGTATGGATACCAGGCAGGAGTGACTTCACACCAGAATTCCCACATCATTAAATGTTGAGGAAAACAGCAGGTATGACCTTACACAATTGGTCTCACATAACCAAGACAATGAGGCACCCATCAGGGTCCACGTCACAATAGAGGGCCCACATCACCAAGGGGATGTGTACCTGGCAGTAATGTCCTCACACCAGTGGGCCCACTTCATAAAAAGTGAGGAAACCAGGAGTTGTGAACTTACAGAACGGGGCCCTCATCAGCAACGGGATGAGGTTTCCAGCAGGTTCCAACTAACAGCAGAGGGCCCACATCACAAAAAGATGAGGATCCCAACAGAATCAATCTTTCAGCAGAGAGCCCACATCACCAAGGGCATTGTAACCAGACAGGAGTGTTCTCACACCAGAGGGCCCACATCAGAAAAGCGTGAGGTAAGCAGCAGTTGGGACCTTATGCAAGAGGGCTCACATAACCAAAGGGATGAGGCACCCATCAGGATCCAGCTCACACCAGAGGGCCCACATCCAAAAAAGGTGAGGAACGCAGCACATGTGACCTAAAACCAGAGGCCAACATATGCAAAAGGATGAGGCACCCAGAAGGATTCATGCACATCAGTGGGCCCAATCACCAAGGGGCTGGGAGACAGGCAGGAATGACCTCACACCAGCGGGCCCACGTCATTAAAAGGTAAGGAACCCAGCAGCTGTGAACTCAAATATGAGGGCTCACATTGCCAAGAGGATGAGGCAACCATGAGGATCACCCTGAATCCAGAAGGCCACATCCAAAAAAGGTGAGGAACCCAGCAGGATACTTCTAACACCAGAGGGCATACATCACCAAAGGGATGGGCACCAGGAATCAGTTATCTCACACCAGAGGGCCCACATCCTAAATTTGAGGATAGCAGTATGAAACACCTTTACATGGAAGGCTCACATCACAAACGGAATGGGCTCCAGGTGGCAGACACCACTCACAGGTGGGCAAACATCATAAAAGTTGAGGAACACAGCAGTTATGAACTTAAACCTGAGGGCCCTCATCAACAAGAGGGTCCTCATCAGCAAGTTCCCCCTAACACCAGAGGGCCCACATCAGAAAAATATGAGGAACCCAGCAGGATCAATCTCTCACCAGAGGGTCCACATTACCAAGGTGATCGGAAGGAGGTAGGAGTGACCTCACACCACAGGGACCACATCATAAAAAAGTGAGGAAACCAGCAGTAGGGACCTTACACAAGAGGGCCCACATCACCAAGGGGATGAGGCACCCATCAGTATCCACCTCACACCAGAGAGCCCACATCAGCATGGGGATGGGAACAAGGCAAGCATGTCCTCACACCAGCGGGCCCACATCAAAAGAAGGTAAGGAACATAGGAGTTGTTACCTAAAAAAAGAGGGCCAACGTCACGAAGACGATGATGCAAGCAGCAGGATCCACCTCAAACCAGAGGGCCCACATCAAAAAAAGTTGAGAAACCCAGCAGTTGTGTCCTTACACCAGAGGGCCCACATCACCAAGGGGATGGGAACTAGGCAGGAAGTGACTTCACACCACAGAACCACATCATAAAATATTGAGGAACACAGCAGTTGTAACATCACAGCAGTGGGCCGATATCATCAATGGGATGAAGCACCCAGCAGGATACACCTCCCACCAGAGGTCCCACATCACCAAACTGATGAAACCATGCAGGAGTGACCTCACACCAGATGGTGCATATCACCAAAGGAATGAGGCTCCCAGCAGCATCAACTTCACACCAGAGGGCCCAAATCACCAAGGGTATGGGAACAAGACAGGAGTGAAATCACACCAGAGGGCCCACATCAAAACATGTGACGAACCAAGCAGTTGTGACCTTATACCAGAGGACCCACACCACCAAGGGGATTAGGCTCCCTGCAGGTTCCACCTAACACCAGAGGACCCATATCACAAAAAGTTGAGGAACCCAGCAGGATACATCTAACACCAGAGGGCCCACATCACTAAAGGGATGGGAACCAGGCATCACTTACCACACACCACAGGGACCACATCATAAATTTGAGGAAATCAGTAGAAAACACTTCACACTGGAAGGCCCACATCACCAAGGGAATGGGATCTAGGAAGCAGTCACCTCACACCAGACGTCCCACATCACAAACGATGAGGATCCCAGTAGTTGTGTCCTTACACCAGAGTGCCCTCATCACCAAGGGGATCAGGCTCCCAGTAGGCTCCACCTAACACAAGAGAGCCCACATCACAAAACATGAGGAACCCATCAGGTTCAATCTCTCACCAGAGGGCCCACATCAACAAGGGGATGGGAACAAGGCAGGAGTGACCTCACACCAGAGGGCCCACATCATAAAAATGTGAGGAAACCAGCATTTGGGTCCTTACACAAAAGGGCCCACATCACCTAGGGGATGAAGCACCCATCAGATCCCACATCAACCAGAGGGACCACATCATCAAGGAGATGGGAACCAGGCAGGAGTGGCCTCACACCAGAGGGCCCACATCATGAAAATGTGAGGAAACCAGCAGTTGGGACCTTATACAAGATGACCCACATCACCAAGGGGATGATTACCAGGCAGGGGTGACCTCACACACGAGGGCCCACATCATAAAAAACTGAGGAACACAGCACACGTGATATCAAACCAGAGGGCCCACAACACCAAGGTGATGAGTCACCCAGAAGGACCTATGCACCTCTGTGGGCCCAAATCACCAAGGGGTTGGGAAGCAGGCAGGAATGACCTCACACCAGCGGGCCCACATCATAAAAATGTAAGGAACTGAGCACTTGTGACCTCAAATATGACGGCTCACATCACCAAGAGGATGAGGCAACCAGCAGGATCGACCTCAAACCAGAGGGCCCACATCAAAAAAAGGTGAGGAACCCAGCAGGATCCATCTAACATCAGAGGGCCCAGGTCACCAAAGGGATGGGAACCAGGCATCAGTTACCTCACACCACAGGACCCAATCATATATTTGAGGAAAATAGTAGGAAACACTTCACACTGGAAGGACCATATCACCAAGGGAATGGGATCTAGGCAGAAGTAATTTCACACCAGACATCCCACATCATAAAATGTAAGGATCCCAGCAGTTGTGACATTACACCAGCGGGCCCACATCAGCGATGGAATGGGATCCAGAAAGAAGTCACCTCAGAGAAAATGGCCCACATCATAAAAGGTGAGGATCCCAGCATTGGTGCCTTACAGCACAGGGCCTTCATCACCAAAGGGATGAGGCTCCCAGCAGGTTCCACCTAACACCAGAGGGTTCACATCACAAAAAGTTGAGGAACCCAGCAGGATCAATATCTAACCAGAGAGCCTACAATACCAAGGAAAGGGGAACGAGGCAGGAGTGACCTCACACCAGAAAGCCCACATCAAAAAAAGATGAGGAACACAGCACATGTGACCTCAAACAAGAGGGCCCACATCGCCAAGTAAATGAGACACCAAGAAGAATCCACCTCAATCCAGAGGGCCCACATCAAAAAAAGTTGAGGAACCCAACAGTTGTGACCTTACACCAGAGGTCCCACATCAGCAAGGGGATGGGAACTGGCAGGAAGTGACCTCACACCACAGGAACCACATCATAAAATATTGAGGAACACAGCAGTTGTGACATCACAGAAGTGGGCCCACATTTCCAATGGAATGAGGCACCCATCAGTATACCCGACCCACCATAGGACCCAATCACCAAACTGATGAAACCATGCAGGAGGGGGCTCATACCAGATGGCGCACATCCCCAAATGAATGAGGATCCCAGCAGGATCCACTTCACACCAGAGGGCCCACAACACCAAGGGAATGGGTACCAGGCAGGTGTGACTTCACAACAGAAGGACCACATCACCACGGGGATGAGGCACCCAGAAGATTCCATGCACACCAGGCAACCTAAATATGCAAGCAGATGGGAAGCAAGAAGGAATGACCTCAAACTCGTGGGTGAACATCATCAAGGGTATGGGAAACAGGTAAGAGTGAACTCACACCACAGGGCCCACATCATGAAAAGGTGAGGAACCCAGCAGTTGTGACCTCACACCAGTGGCCCCACATCACCAATGGGATGAGTCACCCAGCCTGACCACTTCACACTTGATGGCCCACATCACCAAGAGGATGGGAACTTGGCAGGAGTGTCTTCAAGCCAGTGGGCCCACAACATAAAATGTGACGAACCAAGAAGTTGTGACCTTATATCAGAGGACCCACACCACCAAGGGGATGAGGCTCCCAGCAGGTTCCACCTAACACCAGAGGGCCCACATCATTAAAAGTTTAGGAACCCAGCAGTTGCGACCAAAGAACAGAGGGCCCACATCACAAAGGGGATGAGTCCTCAAGCCAGAACCACCTGACACCAGATTGCCCACATCATCAAGGGTTATGGAACCTGGCAGGAATGTCCTCACACCAGTGGGCCCACATCTTAAAAAGTGAGGAATCCAGCAGTTGTGCCCTTACACCAGAGGGCCCTCATCACCAAGGGGTTGAGGCTCCCCGGAGATTCCACCTAACAGCAGAGCAACCAAATCGAAAAACATTGAGGAACCCAGCAGGATCACTCTCTAACCAGAGGGCCCACTTCACCAAGGGGATTGGAACCATGCAGGAGTGACCTCAGACAAGAGGGCCCACATCATAAAAATGTGAGGAAACCAGTAGTTGAGACCTTCCACAAGAGGGCCCACATCACCAAGGGGATCGGGCACCCATCAGGATCCACCTCACACCAGAGAGCTCACATCAACAAGGGGATGGGTACGAGGCAGGTGTGACCTCACAACAGAGGGCCCACATCAAACAAAGGTGAGGAACCCAGCACATGTGACCTCAAACAAGAGGGCCCACATCTCCACGGGGATGAGGCACCCAGAAGGTTCCACACACACCAGAGAGCCCAAATACGCAAGCGGATGGGAAGCAGGGAGAAATGACTTCACACTAGTGGGCACACATCATAAAAAGCTAAGGAAACCAGCCGTTGTGACCCCAAAAATGAGGGGCCACATCCACAAGAGGATGAGGCAGCCAGCAGGATGGACTTCAAACCAGAGGGCCCACATTAAAGAAAAGTGAGGAAACCAGCAGGATCCATGTAAAATCAGAGGGCCCACATCAACAAAGGGATGGGAACCAGGCATAAGTTACCTCACACCAGAGGGGCCACATCATAAATTTGAGGAAAGCAGTAGGAAACACTTCACACTGGAAGGCCCACAGCACCAAGGGAATGGCATCCAGGCAGCAGACACCTCACACCACACGGCCCACATCATAAAAGGTGAGGATCCAAGCAATTGTGACCTTACACCAGAGGGCCCTCATCACCAAGACGATGAGGCTCCGAGCAAGTTCCACCTAACAACAGAGTGCCCACATCATAAAAAGTTGAGGAACCCAGTAGGATCAATCTCTCACCAGAGGGCCCACATCACGAAGGGGGTGGGAACCATGCAGGAGTGTACTCATATCAGATGGCCCACATCATAAAAATGTGAGGAAACCAGCAGTTGGGGCCTTACAGAAGAGGGCCCACATCACCAAAACGATGAGGAACCCATCTGAATCCACAAAACACCAGAGGGCCAACATCATAAAAATGTGAGGAAACTAGCAGCTGGGAACTTACACAAGAGGGCCCACATCACCAAGGGGATAAGGCACCCATCAGGATCCACCTCACAGCAGAGCGCATACATCACCATGGGGATGGGTACAAGGCAAGTGTGACCTCACACTAGCAGGCCCACATCATAAGAATATAAGGAACCCAGGAGTTGTTACCTCAAAAATGAGGGCCAACATCATGAAGACCAATAGGCAACGAGGAGGATCCACCTCAACACAGAGTGCCCATATCAAAAAACTGTGAGGAACCCAGCAGGATCCATCTAACACCAGAGGGCCCATGTCACCAAAGGGATGGGAAGCAGGCATAAGTTACCTCACACCAGAGGGCCCACATCAACAACGGGACGGGAACCAGGCAGGAGTGACTTCACAAACAATGGACCACATCATAATAAGGTGAGGAACCCACCAGTTGGGACCTCACAACACAGGTCCCACATCACCAAGGGGATGGAAACAAGGTAACAGTAACTTCACAACAGAGTGCCCATATAATAAAAAGGTGAGGAATCCAGCAGTTGGACCTCACATCAGAGAGCCCTATCACCAAGTGGTTGGGGCACCAAGCAGGAACAACCTCACACCAGAGGGACCACATCACCAAGTGTATGAGAACCAGGCAGGAGTGAACACATACCAGATGGCCCACATCATGAAAAGGTGAGGAACTCAGCAGTTGTGACCTCACACCAGAGAGCCCACATCACCAAGGGGATGAGTCAACCAGAAGGAACCACCTTACACCAGATGGCCCACATCACCAAGGGGATGGGAACCTGGCATAAGTGTACTCCCAATGTTAGGCCCACATCATAAAAAGTGAGGAATCCAGCAGTTGTAACCTTACACCAGAAGGCCTTCATCACAAAGGGGATGCAGTTCCCAGCAGGTTCCACCTAACACCAGAGGGCCTACAACACAGAAAGATGAAGAACCCAGCAGGATAAATCTTTCACCAGAGGGTTCTCTTCCCCAAGGAGTTGGGAACGAGCCAAGAGTGATCTCACACCACAGGGCCCACATCATAAAAATGTGAGGAAACCAACACTTCGGACGTTACACATGAGGGCCCACTTCACCAAGGGGATGAGGGAACCATCAGAATCCACGTCATGCCAGAGGGCCCACATCACCATGGGGATGGGTACCAGGCAGGAGTGACCTCACACTAGAGGGCACACATCATAAAAAGCTGAGGAACCCAGCACATGTGACGTCAAACCAGAGGGCCCACAACCAGGGAGATTAGGCACCCAGAAGGATCCATGCACAGCAGTGGGCCTACATCACCAAGGGTTTGGGTACCAGGCAGGAGTGACCTCTCACCAGAGGGCCAACATCACAAAAAGGTGAGGAACCCAGTAGGATCAAACTCTCACCGGGGGCCCACATCACCATGGGGATGGGAAACAGGCAGGAGGGATCTCACACCCGATGGTCCACATCATAATAAGGTGAGGAGCCCAGAAGTTGGGACCTCACAAAACAGGCCCCACATCACCAAGTGGATGGGAACCAGGCAGGAGTAACCTTACAAAAGAGGGCCCATATAATAAAAAGTTGAGGAATCTAGCAGTTGCAACCTCACACGAGAGAGCCCCATTACCAAGGTTTTGAGGCACCCAGCAGGAACCACCTCACACCAGAGGGCTCACATCACCAAGGGTATGGGAACCCGGCAGGAGTGAATTCACACCAGAGGGCCACATCATTAATAGTTGGGGAACCCAGCATTTGTGACCTCACAACAGAGGGCCCACATCACAGAGGAGATGAGTCACCCAGACTGAACCACCTGACACCAGATGGCCCACATCACCACGGGTTCTGGAACCTGGCAGGAGTGTCCTAACATGAGTGGGCCCTCATCATAAAAAGTGAGGAACCCAGCAGTTGTGACCTTACAACAAAAGGCCCTCATCACCAAGGGGATGAGGCTCCCAGGAGGTTCCACCTAACAGGAGAGGGTCCAAATCACCAAAAGTTGAGGAACGCAGAAGGATCACTCTCTCACCAGAGAGCCCACATCATCAAGGGGATGGAAACCAGGCAGGAGTGACCTCAGACCAGAGGGCCCACATCATAAAAATATGAGGAAACGAGAAGTTGAGACCTTACAAAAGAGGGCTCACATCACCAAATGGATGAGGCATCCATCAGGATCCACCTCACACCAGAGGGCCCACATCACCCCGGGGATGAGTACCAGGCAGGAGTGACCTCACACCAGAGGGCCAACATCACAAAAAGTGAGGAACCCAGCAGGATCAAACTCTCACCAGAGGGCCCACATCACCCAGGGGATGGGAACCAGCCAGGAGTGACCTCACACCAGAAGGCCCACATCATAAAAATGTGAGGAACCCAGCAGTTGGACCTTTCACAAGAGGGCCCACATCACCACAGTGATGAGGCGCCCAGAAGGTTCCATGCACACCAGAGAGCCTAAATATGCAAGGGGATGGGAAGCAGGCAGGAATGACCTCACACAAGTGGACGCACATCATAAAAAGCTAAGGAACCCAGCAGTTTTGACCCCAAAAATGAGGGTCTACACAACAAAGAGGATGAGACAACCAGCAGGTTCCATGTGAAACCAGAGGGCCCACATCTAAAAATGTGGGGAAACCAGCAGAATCCATGTAAAATCAGAGGGCCCACATTATCAGAAGGATGGGATCCAGGCATCAGTTGCCTCACACCAGAGGGCCCACATCATAAATTTGAGGAAAGCACTATGAACCACCTCACTCTGGAGGGAAGGTGAGGTGAAGTGAGGGAGATGAAGTGACAGAGGTGAGGGAAGTGAGGTGAGTGACGTGAGCTAAGGGTGGTGAGGGAGGTTAGGTAAGGGAGATGAGGGACGTGAGGGAGGTGAGGTGAGGCAGGTGAGGTGAGGGAGGTTACGTGAGGATGGTGAGGTGAGGGAGGTGAGGTGAGGGTGGTGAGGTGAGGGAGGTGAGGGAGCTGAGGGAGGTGAGGTGAGGTAGATGAGATGAAGTCTGGGAGGTGAGCTGAAGGAGGTGACGGATGTGAGGTGACCAAGGTGAGGTGAGGTGAGGTGTGTGAGGTGAGGGAGGTGAGGTGAGGAAGGTGAAGGAGGGGAGGCGAGTGAGGTGAGATGTAGGAGTTGAGGTGAGGTGAGGATGATGAGATGAGGGAGGTGAGGGAGGAGAGGTGACGTGAGGGAGGTGAGTGGAGCGAGTTGAGGGAGTTGAGGTGAGGGAGGTGAGGAAGGTGAGATGAGGGAAGTGAGGGAGGTGTGGTGAGGGAGGTGATGTGAGTTGTGGGAGGAGAGGTGATGTGAGGGAGGTGAAGTGAGGTGAGGGAGGTGAGGTGAAGTAAGGGAAGTGAGGGAGGTGAGGTGAGGGTGGTGACGTGAGGGAGGTTAGGGAGGTAAGGTGACAGAAGTGAGGTGAGTGGGGGAGGTGATGTGAGGTGTGGGATGTGAGGTGAGGGATGAGGGAGTTGATGTGTGGGAGGTGAGAAAGGGAGGTGAGGGTGATGTTGTGAGGAAGGTGAGATAAGGGAGGTTGCTGGAGGATGGTGAGGGAGGTGAGGTGACAGAGTTGAGGTGAGTTGAGGGATTTGAAGTGAGGTGCCAGAGGTGATATGAGGGAGGTGAGGCATGTGAGGGGACGCAGGAGAGATGATGGAGGTGAGGAGAGGAGAGGGAAGAGAGATTAGGTGAGGGAGATAAAGGGAAGGAGGTGAGGGATGTGATGTGTTGGAGGTGATGTGAGGGAGGTGAGGGATGTGAGGGGAGGGAGGTGAGCTGAGGGAGGTGAGGGAGGTGCGGTGAGGTGAGGGAGATGAAGTGAGGTGTGGGAGGTGAGGGAGGTGAGATGAGGGAGGTGAGGGAGGTGAGGTGACAGAGTTGAGGAAGGTGAGGTGAAGTGTGGCAGGTAAAGGAGGTGAGGTGAGGGAGGCGAAGTGAGGAGAGTGGGGTGAGGTGAGGGAGGTGAGGGAGGTGAGGTGAGGGAAGTGAGCTGAGGTGAGTGAGGTGAGGAGAGGCAGGTGACGTGAGAGAGGTGAAATGTGGGAGGTGAGGTGATGTGAAGGTGGTGAGATGAAGGAGGTGAGGGAGGTGAGGTGAGGGAGGTGAGAGAGGTGAGGTGAGGGAGGTGAAGAAAGTGAAGTTAGGGAGGTGATATGAGGGAGGTGAGGGAGGTGAGGGAAATGAGGTGACAGATGTAAGGGAGTTGAAGTGAGATAGGTGAGGGAAGTGAGGTGAGGGAGGTGAGGGAGGTGAATGGAGGGAGGTGAGGGATGTGAGGTGAGGGATGTGAAGAAAGTGAAGTGAGGGAGGTGAGGGAAGTGAGATGAGGTTAGGGAAGTGAGGAGTGGTGTGGGAGGTAATTGAGGAGAGGTGATGAAGGTGAGGTGAGGTGATGTGAGGGAGGTGAGATGAGTTGAGGGAGGGGAGGGAGGGGGGATGAGGGTTGTGAGGTGAGGGAGGTGAGGAAGGTGAGGTGAGGGAGGTGAGGGAGGTGTGGGAGGTGAGGTGAGGGTGGTAAAGGAGGGGAGGGGAGGGAGGTTAGGTGAAGGAGGTGTGGTGAGGAGGGGGAAGTGAGGGAGATGATGTGAGGGAGGTGACGTGAGTTGAGGGAGAAGAGGTGACATGAGGGTGGTGAGGTGAGAGAGGTGAGGTGACGGAGGTGATGTGAGGGAGTTGAGGGAGGTGAGGTGAGGGAGGAGAGATGAGGGAGGTGAGGTGAAGGAGATGAGGTGAGGTGAGGGAGGTGAGGTTAGGGAGGTGAGGAAGGTAAGGTGAGGGAGGTGAGGAGTCATGTGTGAGGTGAGGAGACATGTGGGAAGTGAGGTGAGGGAGGTGATGTTAGGGAGGTGAGGGAGGTGAGGGAGGTGAGGGGAGGGAGGTGAGGGAGGAGTGGTGAGGTGACGGAAATGAGGGAGGAGAGGTGATGTGTGGTGAGGGAGGTGTGGTGATGTGAGGGAGGAGAGGTGAAGTGATGCAGGTGAGGTGAGGGATGTGAAGGATGTGACATGAGGGAGGTGATGTCAGGGATGAGAGGGAGGTGAGTAGAGGAAGGTGAGGTAAGGGAGGTGAGTTGTGGTTAGGGAGGTAAGGTGAGGGAGGTGAAGTGAGCATGGCGAGGGAGGTGAGGCATGGGAAGTGAGGTGAGGTGAGAGAGAAGAGGTGAGGTGAGGCGAGTGAGGTGAGGGAGGTGAGGGATGTGAGGTAAGGGAGGTGAGGTGAGGGAGCTTAGGTGAGTTGAGGTGAGGGAGGTGAGGTCAGGTGTGAGGGAGGTGAGGGGAGTGTGGTGAGGGAAATGAGGGAGGTAAGGAGAGGGAGGTGAGGTGATATTAGGGAGGTGAGGAGAGGTGTGGGAGGTGAGGGAGGTGACGTGAGGAGAGGGAGGTGTGGTGAGGTGAGGGAAGTGAGGTAGGTGAGGTGAGGGTGGTGACATGATGAAAAAGGTGAGGTGACAGAAGTGAGGTGAGGTTCGGGAGGTGAGGTGAGGTGTGGGAGGTGAGGTGAGGGAGGTGACGGAGGTGAGGTGTGGGATATTAAGTGAGGGAGGTGAAGTAACGGAGGTGAGGGAGGTGAGGTGAGGGAGGTGACGGAGGTGAGGTGAGGGAGGTGAGGTGACATGAGTGAGGGGAGGTGAGGTGAGGGACGTGAGGTGAAGGACGTGACAGAGGTGAGGTGTGGGAGGTGATGTAATGGAGGTGAGGGAGGTGAATGCAAGGTGAGGTTAGGGAGGTGAGGTGAGGAGAGGGAGGTGAAGTGAAGGAGCTGAGGGAGGTGAGGTGTGGGAGGTGATGTGAGTTTAGGGCAGTGAGGAGAGCTGTGGGAGGTGAAGGAGGTGAGGTGAGGGAGGTGACATGAGGCGAGGGAATTGAGGTGAATTGAGGGAAGTGAGGGAGGTGACGTGATGGAGGTTAGGGAGGTGATGTGAGGGTGGTGAGATGAGTTGAAGGAGGAGAGCATACGTGAGGGACGTGAGTTGAGAGACGTGAGGAAAGTGAGGTGAGGGTGTTGATGAGAGGGAGGTGAGGTGAGGAGAGGTAGGAAAGGTGAGGAGAGGGAGGTGAAGTGAAGGATTTGAGGGACGTGAGGTGAGGGAGGTGAGGGATGTGAGGTGAGGGAGGTGAGGGAAGAGATTTGATGTGAGGGAGGTGAGGTGAGGGTGGTGATGTGAGGGATGTGAGGGAGGTGAGGTGAGGGATGTGAGGTGAGGGAGGTGAGGTTTGGTGAGGGAGGTGAGTTGAGTTGAGTGAGGTGAAGTGAAGTGAGGGAGGTTAGGTGAGGTCGGGAGGGAGGTGGGGTGAGGGAGGTGAGGTAGGGAGGGAGGTGATTTGAGGGAGGTAAGGTGAGGTGAGGTGAGGGACGTGAGGTGAAGTGTGGTGAGGGAGGTTACGAGAGCTGTGGGAGGTGAGTTGAGGGAGGTGAGGTAAGAGAGGTGAGGTGAGGGAACTTAGGTGGGTTGAGGTGAGGGAGGTGAGGTGAGTTGGGGTGAAGGAGGTGAGGGAGGTGATGTGAGTGAAGTGAGGGAGGTAAGGAAAGGGAGGTGAGGTGAGGTTAGGGTAGTGAGGAGAGGGAGGTGAGGAGAGGTGTGGGTGGTGATGGATTTGAGTTGAAGGATGTGAGGTGATGTGAGGGAGGTGAGATGATGTGAGTGAGGTGAGGAGGAAATTGAGGGAGGTGAGGTGTGGTTGGTGACGTGTGTGACGTGAGGGAGGTGAGGTGACGGAAGTGAGGTGAGGTTAGGGAGGTGAGGTGAGTTATGGGTGGTGAGGTGATGGAAGTGAGGGTGCTGTGGTGAGGGAGGTGAGGGAGGTGAAGTGAGGGAGCTGAGGGATGTGAGGTGCGGGAGGTGATGTGAGGGAGGTGAGGGATGTGAGGGGATGGAGGTGAAGTGAGGGAGGTGAGGGATGTGAGGTGAGTGATGTGATGTGAGGGAGGTGAGGGAGGTGACGTTAGGGAGGTTAGGTGAGGGAGGTGAGGGAGTTGATGTAAGGGAGGTGAGGTGAGGGAGCTTAGGTCAGTTGAGGTGAGGGAGGTGAGGTGAGGTGTGGTGAGGGAGTTGAGGGAGGTGAGGTGAGGGAAGTGAGAGAAGTAAGGAGAGGCAGGTGAGGTGAGGTTAGTGAAGCGAGGAGAGGTGTGGGAGGTCAGGTGAGAAGAGGGAGGTGAGGAGAGGTGTGGGCAGTGACAGAGTTGATTTGAAGGATGTGAGGTGAGGTGAGGGATGTGAGATGATGTGAGATGAGGGAAGAAAGGGAGGTGAGGTGAGGGTGGTGACATGAGGGAAGTGAGGGAGATGAGGTGACGGAAGTGAGGTGAAGTTAGGGAGGTGAGGTGAAGTGTGGGAGTTGATGTGATGGATGTGAGGGTGGTGAGGTGAGGGAGGTGACGGAGGTGAGGAGAGGGAGACTAGGTGAGGGAGGTGAGGTAAGGGAAGTGAGGTGAGGGAGGTGAGCAAGGTAAGGTGAGGGAGATGAGGTGATGTGAGGGAGGTAAGGGAGATAAGGTGACGGAAGTGAGGTGTGGTGAGGGAGGTGAGGCGAGGTGTGGGATGTGAGGTGATAGAGATGAGGGCAGTGAGGTGAGGGAGGTTAGGAAGGTGGGGTGAGGGAGGTGAGGAGAGGTGAGTGGGGAGAGGTGAGGTGAGGGAAGTTAGGTGAGGGAAGTGAGGGAGGTGACATGGTATGTGATGTGACGGAGGTCATGGAGGTGAGTGGAGGGATGTGAGGTGAGGGAGGTGAGGGAGGTGAGGTAAGGAGAGGGAGGTGAAGTGAGGGAAGTGAGGGAGGTGAGGTGAAGGAGGTGATGTGAGTTTAGGGTGGTAAGGAGAGTTGTGGGAGGTGAAGGAGGTGAGGTGAGGGAAGTGAGGTGAGGTGAGGGAGGTGAGGGTGTTTAGGAGAGGGAAGTGATGTGAGGAAGGTGAGGTGAGGGAGGTGAGGGAGGTGAGGGAAGGGAGGTGAGGGAGGTGAGGGAAGGGAGGTGAGGGAGGTGAGGGAAAGGAGGTGAGAGAGTTAAGGTGTGGGAAGTGAGGTTAGGTGAGGGAGGTGAGGTGAGGTGAGGGAGGTGCAGGAGGGGCGGTCCCAGAGATGATGTGAGGGAGGTGAGGCATGTGAGTGGACAGAGGAGAGGTGATGGAAGTGAGGAGAGGAAAGGGAGGTGAGTTGAGGGAGGTGAGGTGAGGATAGGGAGGAGAGGTTTGGTGAGCGAGGTGATGTGAGGGAGGGAAGGGAGGTGAGGGAAGGGAGGTGAGGTGTGATGTGGAAGGAGAGCGAGGTGAGATGAGGTGGGTGAGGGAGGTGAGGTGAAAGAGGTGAGGAAGGTGAGGTGAGGGAACCAGAGGGCATTTTCTCACATAGGCAAGGTCATAAACAACTGTCAAGTGAAGTTGAAATAGCAACAAATCTAATAACAGAAAACATTTTTACACATTTTTAAACCTTACAAAGCATTTTCGTTATCTAATTTAATCCTCTAATCAACGCCATGAGATAGTTATTATTTTCCCATTAGAAATGACCACATATTAAATCCTTAGTGATTGCTCAAGAAAAGCTGAAATCTTGAGTGTTACATCTATTAATGCCATGGTTGGGTGTTTTCCCATGGGAATATTGGATGCTGAAATCCACAGGGATTTTCAGCTGAAGATGGCAGACTAGGAAATATATTTACTTTCTGTTCCTCCTGAAACTATATCTAAATAAAACTGTAGAAATACCAAAATTAATCAACCAATAAAAGCCAAGACATTTTGGAAGTCATCAACCACAGAAAGATTTCAACACATTTCGAAAAGGCAAACAATGAAATGGAGGAGCCATGAATAAAATAATGAAGAAAAAGACTGACCCTAAGTAAGGTCTGCACAAAGCCAGTCAGCTTTTGCTGAGCTCTGGTTATAGTAAAGGGCAGAGGAAAGAAGAGGGGCTGAAAACAAGGAGACAAACATCATTTTAGGAAAAACAGTTCATTAATGAGCTCCAGGGAACACTCAGCCTGCTGCCATACTAACTCATGAATTGCAACGGATTGTTGGTAAGCAAGACAAGAAAACAGGGAAGAAACAAAAGAAACAAAAATCAAGACATTATTTCTTAGTGAAACAATGTCAAGACATTGTTTCTTACTGAACTCTTCTCAAATGAGATCGAGGAATTATGGTTCAATGCCACATCTGTAAATCATTTCTGCTCTTGGAGAGGTTACAATGGGCTTATAATATTTACCTATTTTTTTTCAGGCAGAATTTAGGTCTGAGCAAAAGCTTTTGTGTCCTCCAACCCCAAAGTTTATTGGGGATGGAAGCCCAAATTTGCTGTGACATACCATAAAAAGAATCTCATGAGCAGAGGGTCAAACTAATTTTGGAATATATGAATTATGCCCAGTGTTATTTTCAATAGGTTTTAATATATATATATAAATACATTTTTACTGATCTATATGATTCTGGATTCTGAAACTTCTACATGTCACATGCGTGATACATAACACACAATGTCAGCCCCAGGAGAGAAAACACTCCAATGAAGCAAGCCAAAGAAAGAAGTTTTAAACAAGGTAAAATGATGTGTAGACCAGGATTGTTCAATTCCTTCCTGTCATGCTGAAGCGTACAGCTCCTGAATAACAACACATGCTTCCCTTGTCCTAGACATCCAAGAGTACGTCTCCTCTCTTGGGCATAAGAATGTCTAGGGTTACATATGTGTAGTAAAGAGTGGACCCAGCTGGCATACTCACAATGACCAAATTGTGTTGATCATACTTTATGCCAATACATCGCTCCACGCTGAAGTTGCAATAAATGATATATTTGCTTTCTAGACATGAATGA
>NW_006775609.1:0-2288 GCF_000442215.2 Lipotes vexillifer | reverse complement strand
AAAAAAAAAAAAAAAAAAAGACATGGGCTTCTCTGGGTGGCAGGGGGGGTCCCACCATAAAACCTTTATTCATAACGGCTCAAATGTCCATCAACAATAAATGGATAAACAAAATGGATATTCATACAATCGAATACTATTCAACAATAAAATGAATGAATATCTGGTACATACAAAACATGGATGAATCTCACTAACATTTACAATGAGTGACAGAAACCAAATACCAAAAATTCATACAGTATGATTTCATTTATATGAAATGAGAATAGGCAAAACTAATTTGTAGTCAGAGAAATCAGATAATTGATTATTTACCGTGTCAGGTGTCAGGTGTTTTCCACAAAGGTACATAAGAGAAATTTCTGGGGAAATGGAATTTGATTTTTAAACAGACAGGGTGGCATATATTTGTCAAAGTAATTGAACTGTATATACAGAAGTACTAATGGTATTGTATGTAAATTATACCTCAATTACATTGATTAAAAAATGAAAATAATTGGCTTGTTCAAATCTTCCCCACCCCTCTTACGCCCCTCGCCAGTGGACTGCTGGAGGAAAAGGCTTCTAGCTGAGTGGATGAAGCTAAGTGAGCCAGAACTGCCTGTGCTTCCCAGAGGGCTGCCCGGTTCTGAATTCCTGTGCACGTCAGGAAGCGGCCCACTCTCTGGTTCTGATCAGCGGCTATTCTTTCCCTGGGACTGTCCAAGGGTGGTTCCCGCAGTCGGGGCACCCGGTAGCGTGTTCCCCAGCAAACAGGCCAAGCCAAACCTCAAAATTCCTCTTATTTGCCCTGTTGGATGATTTTCCTATTATTTTTAGAAGACGACCCAGAAGTGATGGCGGGCAGACTTGCAGCATCTCTCAGAAGATGAACGTCCTCAGTGCTCAGAGCAGGCTGAGGAGGGTCAAGGGTGAAAGGAAGAAAGGCGCTTTCTGTCCTCTCTGGTTTCCTCCTCCCTCCCGATGCTCCGGCTGCTCCTCCTTAGTTAGAAGGCAGTGGCTGAGACCGACCCGGGTGGATCTCCATTCTCACCACCGTGATGGTGGTCATAGCCTTCTGCGTTACTTGGGGTCCAGGAACTCACTGGCCTGGTCCCATTAATACACAGTTTGAGGACTAACAGCCTTTACTGCCCAAGTGCAGTCAAGTGTTCATCGTGGCGGTGATGACCTCAGACCTTGATTACTCTTCCTGGATGGAGTGTGAAAGAGGCTTGTGAATCTAGTGACTTGAGGAGCTCGGGAATGGGACTGAGGGCCTCGAGGGGGCCTAGTCAGCCTGGGAAGGTGACCCACCCTGGTCACAGCCAAGATGAGTCTGCTCTCCACATTTTTCTTCCTAACTTTGCTTCTCACGACCCCTCCATACTCACCTGGTCATAAACATCATACCTGAGGATTCTCAGAGCCACCTTTCAAGAGGCCAGCCAGGTTGTTCTCCCCAGTCCAGGAAGACATCTGCTTATTCTGAGCACCTACTGACAGGAGGTCACCCTCCTGAGGGTTTCAGGTGCTCAGGGAAGAAACAGCAGTGGGCACGTCTGGGGGATGAGGTAGCCATAAGGACTCAAATAAGCAAAACTGTAAGAAGGGCCTAAAGATATTGTATCGACGCAGAGAGCCTCTTTACAAGCTGGGAGTGGAGGAGAGAGGAGTAAGCTGTTGTGTCTCCACTTACAGCATCCTCTGCCCTTGCCAGACACAAGGTTCCCCAGGGCTCGTCCCAGGGCCAGCACGAGAGGAAAGATCCGCAGCCGCTGGTGACGCCCTGGCAGCCAGCGTCACTGCGGGGCAGCCTCCGTGGACTCTGCACTCCTCCCCGTTTTTTAACCTGCCTAGACGTGGACTTTTGCTGCTTCTCCTTAAGCTCCTTGGACATTTGCGCCTAGAGCTGCTTTAATACACAGCGGACAATACAGGGCTGAGACTCACTGAGCCTTGGCCAATTCCAAGGTTTCGTGGCTCCACCACCAGAAGCACATCCAGGGCTGGAGACTGGAAGGTACCCTGAGTCACTGTGGGCAGCCCAGCTCCACGAACCCACCGTCAGCCAGGCATCCATTCCCCAGGCGTTTGGGGATGTGAGGAAAGGGCAGCATAAAAAGGGCTGTGACACTATGTAAGAGAGACAGGTGACAAATTATTTTGTTATTAGATTTGGATAAATTCACATATAAAGATGTAAATAAATTCAGGTATAAATTCAGGTATAAAGATTTGGATAAATTCAGGTACAAAGATTTTTTTTTTTTTTTTTTTTTTTTTTTTTTTTTTTTTTTTGC
>NW_006775608.1:0-393 GCF_000442215.2 Lipotes vexillifer | reverse complement strand
GTGTGATCGGGAAACGTTCCAAAAATGCATCTCAGTTTACGTGAACGGAAACACGTGTTGGCCATTCAAGACGCTTTCCTGACACTGCTCACACTTGCAGAGTCAGTGCTTTTAACGCCCACTTTGGCACATTTTGCAACTTCTGCGTAATATGGACAGGAATGGGGAGAACCAACAAGAGACTAGCTGTAGGTGTTTGGGCAGGCACATTGAACTCTAATTTCCCAACAGCAAGAAAATTGAACCAAAGCCTCAGCATGCAGTGCCTGAACCAGACTAGGGTCTGAAGCAATCCTGCGGGATGGTGGCCAGGTAACAAGAAAGGGAAGAGAGAAAAGGAGCTCAGGCACACTGAAATTCACAAACCTGCAGAATTATAAATGACAGCTTTCG
>NW_006775607.1:0-1741 GCF_000442215.2 Lipotes vexillifer | reverse complement strand
TGTTGTTTATCCATCCTATATATAATGGTTTGCATCCGCTAATCCCAAACTCCCAATCCATTCATCTTTGCTAAGAATGCACACTAAATAATTATAATTCCTTTAAAAAATCAAGTCATAAAGCAGACACGTCATGCTAAATTACATTTACTCAAAAGTTACAAGGGGATAATCAGCATCAACTCTGATCCACACATTCAACATCCATTATGGTCCTGCTGTGAAAACTACTTAAGGGCAAAAAAAATTCTGTATCACATCAAATAGTGAGATATTAAAATCCTTAAAAGTAGATCAATACACACATTATAGAATTGGATCCCAATGCAAGATGAACATACAGACTTACTGAACAAACTCTAAATATGTAACAATTTGATTTTCATTCTCAGACTTTAAACTAGAACAAAATCATACACCCCATGTTTTCCCACAAAACTAATAGTGAGGTATGCATTATTTTTTTAAAACATCCTTATAGTTTTTAGAAGTTCAAATTGTTCCACTGCCACAGAATACAGCACTTTATTCAATACTTGTTATAGATTATTATCAGCTACTTAAAACATTTTTTAAGAAGTGTTAACCCACTGGTTCTCAGTGGGTGATTTTACGCCCCCATGGGAAAAATAGCAACGTCTGGAGATGTTTTTGGTTGTCATACCATGTGGCTGCAAGAAGGTGGGAAGGCAGGTGTTAGTAGCATCTAATGCGTAGGGGGAGGGAAGGGATACTGTTAATCATCTTACAACGCACAGGACAGCCCCCACAACAAAGAAAACACCAAGACTGCTAAAGTTAAGAAAACTTAGGTTGACTTAAATAATGTTCAGATACGGAAATCTGTGCTAATGCAGCAGACACAGTGCTAACTGCTACAAATAGAAGACAAGAGCATGGATTTTAGAGTTTCAAGGCCCTGGGTTCAACCCATGGACCCATCATTTTCTAATAATGTAACCTTGGACAAACTGTGTAACTGTTCTGTTGCAAAACAGAACTAATTTTACTTCTCTCAGTTATTGTGAGGAGCAAATGAGAAAATATATGCAAAGTGGCCAGGACAGTGACCAGGAATCAATGGATGTAGAATCAAAAATACGGGAGTGTTCCAGCATAGAGAAAACTAAAGACACATGACAATTCAATGTAATGTAGTATAATACTGGATGGGATCCTGGAACAGAAAATGGACATTATGTAAAATCTAAGGAAATCTAAATAATATGGACTTTAGTTAATAATCATATTTCAATATCAGTTCATTACTTGTTACATATACCATACTGATGTAAGATGTTAATAAAAGACTTGGCGTGAGGTATTGTGGAAACAGTATGTATTAACTTCATGACTTTTATAAGTCTAAATCTATTCTAATATTTAAGTTATTAAAAGGGAGGCATTTCTATGTTTCCTTCTTCCTCTGAACTCATCTAAACGGTCCCTACTAAATGAATTTTCCCTTTACCTACTCTTACCACCTGGATGGATAATGGTATCAAACTCCAAAGAGTATTCAATCTACTAAAGACTATCAGGACACAGAAGACAAGATGTGACATAGCAGACGATTTAACTCTATCAGAAAATATGTTTAGGCCTAAAACATTTAGGATATAAGAGTTCTAAGAATTTTTCCAAAAGAGGTTTGAAAAACATTACGGAACTGTCAAGATAAAAGAACAATATTTATTGGACAGTAACCAGAAACTCATGAAAATAAATGTAAAAAAAAAAA
>NW_006775606.1:0-317 GCF_000442215.2 Lipotes vexillifer | reverse complement strand
GCCAACCATATAGCAAGACAGGAACACAACCCCACCCACTAGCACAGAGGCTGCCTAAAATCAGAATAAGTCCACAGACACCCCAAAACACACCACCAGATGTGGGCCTGCCCACTAGAGAGACAAGTTCTAGCCTCATACACCACAACACAGCCACTAGTCCCCTCCACCAGGAAGCCTACACAACCCACTGAACCAACCTTAGTCACTGGAGACAGACATCAAAAACAACGGGAGCTACAAACTTGCAGCCCGCAAAAAGGTGAAGCCAATCACAGTAAGATAAGCAAAATGAGAAGACAGAAAAACACACAGCA
>NW_006775605.1:0-10907 GCF_000442215.2 Lipotes vexillifer | reverse complement strand
CGGAGCGGCTGGGCCCGTGGGCCATGGCCGCTGAGCCTGTGCGTCCGGGGCCTGTGCTCTGCGGCAGGAGAGGCCACAGCAGTGAGAGGCCCGCGTACCGCAAAAAAAAACAACAACAACAAAAAAACTTTTAAATAACCTTCCTTTTATATGAATTAAATAACTTATCCTTTATAGAAGGTATGTATTTCTCTTTTTGTCTAATAAGCGTGCAAAGGATTTAAAGCATTTTTGGCCAGGAGAAGCGGGGATGTGGGAGTGGGAGGGGTGATGAGGTTTGGCACTAGAGGTGGGAGACACTGAAAAATCTCTGCTTTAGGACCTAAGAGTATTACTTTGAAAATTTCAGTAAAGTTGGTGTTACAAATTTTGCTTCTTTTGAATCTATACAAAATTTTTACATTTTCTGATGTCAATGATGTCCACTAACTCTGAAAATGTATATGTAACCAAGACATTCTTCTTGCTGTCTAGACGTGCTATAGGAATAAATAACCCATACGTAGATAATACAAATGTTATTTTACATTATATAAATCGTCCCTAAACACCTTTGAGTGAGAGTTAATCTTGCTATAAGGCAGAGGTCTAGCTGATTCTGACAGTAGTCTTGTTAATCATTAAACTGTTAACCTACAGAGATTCCAATAATCCAATGACACACACTATGTTCTAGGCCATTTATTTCATAGTGCTTTATATTTCAAAGTTCCTTAATCATAGAGGCCATCTGTACTTGCTGGCATCTTTTTAGGGTCCTCCTGCTATTTTCTTTTATAACACCCTGTCATTTCACATTATAGTATTTATTATAACTTGAAATCATATCTGCATGTTCATTTGTTTAATGTCTGTTTTCTCAAGTTGGCTGACAACTCTCTTTTGTTAAACAACTTACACCTTATAATTAGACATGATCTGGGGCACAGACTAAGAGCTTGAGAAAATTATGTTGAATTTACGTGGCTTGTAATAGTTTAAATATCTTACTGTTACTTTTTAAAAAATTTCACCTATGTTTTAAATTTACTTCTGGCATAGTCAAAAATGGTTTCTGTTGAAGGATGGATGGATAACTAGACAGACATACCATAGACCAATACAGATATATTCATATACACACAGAGCTCTTTTCTTAAGATGAATATATTTGAATCAACCAGATCAATTCCCCACTGCATAGAGGTAGTCTGATAAAGAAAATCCATTCTAATACATAACCATATATAGATAAAATGGTATGTGGATGTCAATATCCTGGTTGTGATATTATACTATAGTTTTGCATTTTAAACATTTTTTTAAAAATATCATATATTAGTCCTTGAATCTTCTCACCTCATAAATTTCTCACATTTTTTTATGGGAGGTCCTGTGCCACTTCTATCAGAATTATTGGAATATGGAACTCTATATTCTAACTCTATACTCTAATTGTCTCCCAAGAGAGGAGACGTGATGTTTCTCTGCTGCATTAACTTTATTGTTCCTTGTAAAACATTAACATGGCAAAACTCTGAGCCTGTAAATGAGATCTTGTCTTTATCTGGATCAGAGAAATGAAATTTGTAATTCAAATGAGAAAAGGAAATGAACTTAATGCTTAGCTGGAAAATGTGTTGTAATGTGCCAATTTGGTTCTCATACGGTTGATTCCAAACATCCCCATTAAGGTATTGATTGTGTCCATTTAGTAAGGTTGAGGGTGCAGTAACTCCCCAGTGGCTTGGCATTTCATCATTATACTTGGACCTCCACAATAATAAACATTGCACACAGTTTGCTTAACATACCTCCTGCCCCTAAATACAAGATTAAGTCAATGGCAGAATGGCTGTGTAACCAGTATGGTTCTACAGTTGATGTTAGTCTTGGTCTTATGAAATTTGATTATGAAGGAAAACATCATGACTTTGTAGAGTTGAAAGGAATTTCACTGTGTAAATCTGTTTACGGAGTTATCTCACATTCATGGGGAGCCTTTGTCCTCTCAATTACATATGTGAAGTTATAGCTTTAAAAACTAGCAAGAAGCATAGGAAATATCCGGTCTGATTGAAATTTTGATCTTCCTTTCCATTTCCTTCACCTTAGAGACCCAGACCATGGAAGTACTGGACATGGTTACATTCCTCACACTAACTCTCATAGCAATGTGTTTATTTCACATTACAATTAATTTTACTTGCTTGTCCTTTCATTAGAATATCTCTTTATATAAGATACTATCCAACTGTAATTTTTTGTCCTAGCACCTAGTAAGTACACAAGCCATAGTATGGAATTTAAAACAAAAAGTCTGCTCAATCAGGGAATGTTTTAATGATTGAATGAAAAAATTGTTCAATTTCACCCTCACCAAGGGTTCCCTTTGCTTCTTGCCACCTGGAGTCCTGCTCATGTCACCTTGAAAAAGTGCAGTGTCCGTCTCAGGGAAGGACAAAAATTGGTGCTGGAGTGTGGAGACTTGCCTTCTCTCATCTATGTGAATAATTTCTCTCAGGTTTAGATAACTGTGTTTTTGTCCAATAGTTATCTTGTCTTTAAGTGCCAACAGGAAGTGTGGAGTGATTCTATTTCCAGTGTTCAAAGAAGACTAAATGAGCACAGAATAAGAATTTGTACTTCCTGCATTTGTATAATGTCTTGATTGTGTCTACATGTATACAAATGGAAAGCATTCAAATTCCAGCTTCTAAAACTGTGAATATATAAAATATATGTCTGTGTTCTTTGAGCTTGTGAACAAGTCATTAGGCTTGTTATATAGGTAAAATGTTTATTTAGCATTTTGTTCATTTTAAAACTTCACTTGGATACTTGGAGGTTTTTTTTAATGTTCCTACTAGGATGTTGTAGATATCTACGACTACATTAAACCCTCTGTTTCATCTTTAGTCTTCAAATTTGTCGAGCTTTAGTAGTCCTTTATCTTTATTTACTAGACAGAAGCTCTAAATTAAAATAAAATAAAATCATAAGACCTCCTGACTTGCTATGTTGTTTGTAAATCGCTTTTAATATGTACCAACATTGGATTTAAACTCCTCAAAAGAAATGTTTTCATTAATATTAATAAAAATTTCAGGTTAAATGGAATTCAAGCATACATATAGTAGGAATTTTGTGAATATTGCTTCTGAAAATTATAGTGCTACTTGTAAATCAAACTTACTTATCCACACGTTTCAGTGAAAACTTCTCTGTATCTATGACTGAGTGCTTAAACTACAAACCCGTTTTAGTAATAACTACCTTGATGTTTGCCTTTTGTTTCCTTCTTTTTTTTTATTCTAAAGATAAAGGTCACTCTAAGAAGGTAGTTCATGAGTTAAAAGTATTCCAAAAGGTTGGAGATTACAATGGAAACAGACACAGTTCCCCACAAAGGGGATGGGAGGTGAGCAGGAAACTCCCCACTTTGGTCCTCCTAGAGGCTCTGGGGGGTGAGATGGCATCTGACGGTGATGGGCTTCCCTTGACTGGTTCCTTCCTTTGTACCTAACTCTGGTCCAGAAATAGAGCAGCACATCATGCTCCCAGACTGACACATGGGAAGCTTCATAAATCAGCAAGTGAGTGTTCTGGCATGATCCTTTAGCCACTCACTGCCTTCCCCCCAGAGCTGACACTCGTCACCTCTTAAAGAGTATGCATTCTCTGTCACTGTAGCTGAATTCTATCTTTTTTTATCCACTTCCATATTCTGCCTAGATGGTATTTTCTGGGTGGCTGCCCATGTATTATAAAATCACTGTCATTATAGACAAGGCAGATTTTAAATTTATGCCCTAAAAACTTGGAATTTCCATGTAGTCATTGGGTACACAACTAAACACAACCCAACATGCATTTTTTTTTGTAAAAAAGTAAGCATGTAAATGTATGAACATGTATTTGTAATTACTGGTAACATATTGCATTTAATGGTCTTAAAACTAATATTTCAGAGCATTGTACATGATAAGAGGCTTTAAAAATCTGTGAGTTTTCAAAAAGGACTTTAACATCATCAGACTTTAATAATTGCCATTAAGTCAATAACCATTGGTTATTTGTTTCTATTAAAAAATATGTATCTTCTCTGTGATACATATTTCACTTTACTAGAAAGCCACATGTGTATCAACTGTACTGTTATCTGGTTTTATTTTGTCCTAATTTGGTTTATATGTAAATGGCAGTAATAGAATTACTTAGCCTTTAGAAAGAGTTAATGGAAAATGTTTGTAAAACTTTGGCAAGTCTCAAATCTAAAGGAGCAGAAGTTTATATCTCTTCAATATTTGCATCTTAATCATATTAAAAATAAATTATCCATTACATATGAGGATTTCTCTACCCCCTCCCAAATGGATGTTTCAAATCTTACTGTGAATTCTAGTGACGCAAACAAGAACCACGGGGTGTTTGTAATTGGGGGTATTAAGTGCAAAATACAAGTAGAAGGTGCTTAAAAGGGACAGAAAAAGTCAGTTTCCTATTGATTGGACTGTGGTGGGATAAATGTGTGGCTTCTGTCCTTAATGGAAGCTGATTGTTCGGGGATGTGCCAGGGGGACTGGTCGATTCTTGAGCTGTTGTTTACTGGGAAGGACAATATCAATTTTCCAGAGGGATGAGTGGTGGGATGTCAAGGCTGTCACCCTTTTCTCCTCGTCACTGACAGACAGCCCAGTGACAATTACCGGTGATGGGGCGTTGCCTGCATTGGCATATACACTAGAGGATATAACTGGCAAACAAAAAAGAGGAAAGCACTCCTGTAAAAAAGATATAATCAGCAGTTGTCAGGACTCGTTACATATATGATGTCTGAATAACAGGACCCCAGCAGATTGCCTGTACTTGCTGAAGAAACATGGAGCCGACTTCATCCCACTTAGAAAAGTAATCATGGGTTAGTTTTTAGGGGGATAACATTAATTGTTGGCATTATTTCTCTTTGAGAGTTAATATCAGAACAAAGATGTTTCCTCCTTTTTTATAATTAAAATAGACTTTGGAGAATTCAAATGGGCTTGAAAGTCTTTACAAAAATGATTATTACGTTGTCTTATGTTTCTTTGTGAGTTAAGATAACTTTTCTAACTTTTCCTCTTGTGCTCATGTTATTAGCCAAAGTCCAAATGCACAGCTAATGAATTTCACTCAGTAAGTATCAGGATGAGACCCTCAGCTCCATCATTTTAGCAGAAAGCCATCATTTAAAATGTGGAATATATTCTAGGCAGGGTGGGTGGTACATGTGCATATCTGTTAGACTTTTAAAAAAGGTTTGTCTGTCAGTCTCATGGTTTCCATTTCTTTCTGTTTTATTGTTTAATAATTTCAAATAAATTTGAAGAAAAAAAACACTATTTCCATTGCCTACCTTCAGTTGTAGAGAAACTAACACCTAAATTAGTCAGACCACCTGGAGCATCAGAATTGTCGGTTAGCTGTATTTCTTTCTCAGCAAGGGACTTTTCTTTGTGTTAGTTCATAAATGCCATTTATTTAATTATACCCAGACTAATAATTTCATAGCTCTATTATATTCTGCCTGGAATTTTACTGTTTGGAAAAATTCGCAGTATAGGTTTATGTAGTCAAACTTACAAGTATTTGTTTTGTAGGAATTAGATATGTTCCCCTACTCCAGATTTTCTTAGCATCAGTGTGAAAATATCTGTATGTACATAGACAAACAGATTTTTCTTTGCTTCCCAACAAGAAGAATAGACTAGGAATACTTCTGTGGCTTATACCCAGTTGTCTCAATAGGTTGCTTTCCACAGAATTGGTCACTACAGAGGTAAAAAATAATTGTATATACAACGTTGGCTTTCTACCATCTATGTGTCATTCATAACTTACATTGGATATATTTCTTTTTTGTGAGAAATATTTTCTTAAATACCATTTATATAATTTTAAAGGAATATTTTTTATTACACAATTTAACAAACATTATCAAGTGCAAATAATAAAATAAAAATCACCTACCATTTAGTGGAAAACATTGTTAACATTTTCATATTTGTCCATTTTGGCTTTTGTTTTAAGATTTTAAATGTTTACATATGTGGATGTGTTTTTTAAGTGTTTTTGGTGATGCTGTTTTAGAGCTTGGTGAATATATAGTTAAGTCTATGATTCTGGTGGTGTACTTTTATTTTAAATAAGTAGGTTACAATATTGCCAAGTGATTGCATATGCAGGTTATTTGTGATTAGGTTTGTAAGATGCCATACAAAAGTTATCATTAATTTCCTTCTGTAGACCACTAGCTAATTGATTTTCCATTGTACTCATTAAAAATAGATACTTAGATTTTCAGAAGATTGTCTCAGAAAATCAAGGCAGGGCCCAGGTCCTCTGGGATGCCATCAACTGACCATTCCATCAGGCTTAGAAGAGTGGCCCTCCTACTTGTCAGAACTGAAGTATTTATCCCATTTCCCAGCAGATAAACATTTGCAAGGCAAATAATAAATTAGCCATTAATCAGAAGGATGTTTGCATTCAATGAACTCTGAATGGAGTGGAGATGTCACGTAGATAGACAAGGTAAAACAACAAGGCAGAATCAATACCTAGGAAGAACCATCAATTTAGAAAGGGTTGGCTCATACCTTTGAAGACTTTGGGAAGTTAGAAACAGTTTGTAAAGGAAAAAACACTATTTAGAAGAAGGTGTAGGTAGATTTTAAGAATAGATAACATATTAATGATTTTTATATATTTAAGCCTACAAAGTAATGATATATCAATCACTTGAAAAATGACTATCAAATATGTATTTCTAAAAGCTTTGTGTATTCTAATTTTTTTTCAACCCCAGAGAGCATGCATATTTCACAAAAAGTTTCCATGCTTTTATTATTTTTCCAAATTAACAATTTGGCAAGTATATTGTTTTAAAAACAAGAAGTGACCTTGATAATTTAGGGTTCTTTTTTTTCCTAATTGTGTTTGCCCCTTCACATGTATGATGCAAAGACTCAGATTCAAAGAGGTTTTGCTTACCCACACAATAATTATGTAATCTTGAGTAAGTTGCTTAATCTTTTATGACCCTCAGTTTCTTCATTTGTAAAATAGCAATGATAATGCCCATCCCAAAGAGTTTTCATAAACAATGAAATCATGAAATATATATATATATCTCATCTAACACAGGCCTGCCACTGTTATTTTAAGTAGAAGACATGTGTGTATTATATAAATTTTCCTAAAGCATTATTTATGTTTAATCATTTCAAAAAAATTGTAATTAATTAGGAATGCATATTGTATTTCTGAAGGTATTATATCTAAAGGGTTTTAAAAGATCCAGTGGTTATAAAGAGGTAATATTATCTCCCCTAATTCTCTCTAGATTTGAAACTACAACCTTTGTTTTCTTAGCATTGACCATAAGGGAAATTGCTCTGGATTCCAAACACCTACCATCTCGCATACTCTATCTTCTCATTGTGATATACAATGCCTTAGCCATCCTAAAAGTTAAGTGTGTGATGTATCCTGGACTTTCCACACGTTTGTTATTCATTTATTTACTCAAAAGAAGAAAAAGGAATGAAAATAAATAGAATAACTATAACCCTCAGGACTGCTTTCCTAACTCTTCATTTCTTGTCACTCACTTTTCTCTTATGAGTAGAATTCTATCCCCAAGCTAGATTTCCTAGACTAGGTAGTTTATAAAGCAATGACACCTTTCAAATAAGACATTAACTGGGTCACGGGTGTCCCATCCCCGTAGCTTTGCTTGACTCTGAAAATCCTAGTCATGAATTTTAAATAAAGATTTTTTCAGTGTTGATTAGCATTGCCTCAAGCTTAGAGAACAATTAAAATATTTTGAAATTTTTAAATATATAAATTACTCTTACAAAGGAAAGAGAGGGTTTTTTTATACAATCCAGAAAATGTTATATTAACCTGTATTAATAGATCTAAATTGAAAAACATCCAAACCAACACATTTCAATTTTGCCTTCAATGCTGGTTGTTGTTTTTTTTTTCTTTCTTTAAATTCATTTCTCCAGTGCCATTGGCACGGATCTCTCCTCCTCCCATACCACCTTTCATTGTCAGAGGATAACTTTAATCTGAATTTCATGTAACAACACCAAGTTATTATATGTGAATTATTTCTGTTTCCCTCTTCTTTATCTTAAGATTTCTCCAAAACTTCACGTATCCTTTTCTATTTGGTTTAGCTCTGTTAAAGCTAATTTATATGTCTAAGGCCAACCTATTTGGTTATGTTTATGGTTTTCATTTCTCCCATTCTGTACCTGACAAGTAACCATTCTGTTTTACACTTTACTGACTCTCCCTTAAAATAGAAACATACTGGATACTCCTCCATGCCAAACAGAGAACAATATAGATAAACAGAAAAATTCTGTAGAATTTCATTAAAAAAAGACTACATTTAGTTTTGGAAAATAAGAAGGCTTCATAAAGTGATGGTATTTAAAGACAACCCTAAATACTAAGCCTGTCATAACATAAATACTACTAACTGTCACCAATAATTAAAAAAAAATAGAACTCACTTTTAATAAATAGCTAAAGCATACAGTGAATCACATAATCTTCTTAATGGTTTGAATTTACAACCCATACATTTTCACCACAACCCTGTAAGATATTACTATTCCCAATACTATTCTATTACTGTTCCCATTCTACAGATGTAGAAAGTGAGTCAAAAAGATTAAATAACTTGCCTGAAGTCATACATCTAAGTAGTAGTAACTGTTAGAGTCAAAGTGTGTACTTAGTTGGCTCTGGAGTGTTTCCCTGACCACTGTACTTACTGCCTCTCCACACAGTACTTGCACATATTATTAACTACAAAGCTGTTAGCTCTGTAAGCTTTCCAAATCTATTTGCAAAACTAGTTGTTTCTTTTGGAGCATCTAAAGAAAAGTAGCATGAGGTAGGAACAGAAATGTAAATTGGAACTATACTGGAGAGGCTCTTGAATTCTAGACTGAAGAATTCCGACTTAATTTAATAAATATGCAATAATTAGTCATCAAAATTTTGAACATGAAGTGATGGTGTTAGAGCTACATGTTAACAAGTGTAAGATAAATTGACACAGGAAACATTGATAAAATGGGTAATCATTTGGAAAGTATCGCAGCAGTGTGGATGAGAAATCATGACACCTAAACCAGGAAGGTGATAGTGCAACGAAAAGGATATAAATTGGTCAGACTGGTTTAGGTAGAATTTCCAGGATTTGTAAGCTGGAATAGTCAGGGACCTTAGGATCAAAGGCAAGGGTGGAGAGAGATGACTTGGTGACTGAGAATAAAGAAGCATCATTAATGGAAATTGGAAAATCAAGAGGAAAATTGGATTTTGGTGCTATCTGAATTGATAGATACTGAGTTTGATATATTAATGGAAAAACCCGAGAAAAGTTTGGAAATGTCATTCTAGAAGCAGGGAGAAAAGTCAGAGGCAGAAATAGAACCTATGGAATCATCTAGTTTAAGGAAGTTGAAACCAAACTTAGAACAGAATAGAACATCTATTAGAACAGATGAAATCATTAAGAATGAAACACAGGAAAAATAAGGGGATAGAGAGAGAGAGAGAGAGAGAGAGAGAGAGAGAAGGCTGAGGAATTAGCCTACAGTGACACGCCTACAGTGACACTCACATTTCGGTAGCAAGCAGCAGGATCCGGAGGGGGAATTAGGAAAGAACAATTCCAAAAGTGCAGATGAATTTGGGGAGTCATAAACAGTGAAAGGGAAGAGACTCCCAAGAAGCAGGAAGTGGTCAAATTTCATATACCTCAGAGCTAACTGAGAAAAGGGTGTTTACTTCAACCAAGGTCTATAAAGAAAGCCTTATGTTGGTGATCACTACTGAGGACCTCCAGCAATGGTAGACATAGATTGGTTAAATATGAATGAGGCAGTGAAAATGCCCATTAAAACAAATATATATATATATATATATATATATATATGTACAGCTTATGTGAACAGATTATTCATTTGGGTACTTTCAGAGATTGTGTGGAAATAATGTCTTTAGACTATTTGTTCATAAACACACAATCTCTAAAGTAAAATTTAGGGCACATAATTAATTTTTCCATTGTGTTCAAACATCTTTAAAATTATAGTGGAAGTCAGTAGGTAAATATGAACTGGTAGATAGTGTTTACCTTATACACAGCTATATGCTTCAAGAAGTATATAGCACCTTGGAATAAGACCAAAATGCACTTTGTTTTTTTCTTCACTTTATGAATTTATTCATCTTTGTCTCTGCTGCCAAAAACTTGTAGATGTTACTAGATCCACACATGCTTAAACTGAAAAAAAAAAAAAAAATTGAGATTAATGCAAATAAGTTGTTTTATTTCTTTCTAGGAATAAACTACGTTATGTTAAAACTAGATTTCTCTGGGCTGCTCCATATAGATCAGAATGAATTTTAGTCTAGAAGTATGTGACATCTTATTTTGGTCAACTGTTGTTTAATTTTATCATCTAAAACTTTCAAGTTCAAGACTGAGAATCTCACCAAAGTCAGGAAGCAAAAATACAAACTTAGTACTCTCTACGTGTAGAACAAAAAAAAGCATATCTTTAAATAATTTATAGATATTTTTTTGTGAATTCAATAATTTTTGGCTAAAAAATTATGGAAAATATACAAATGTAGTCCAAACAGCTGTTGAAAGGGCTCTCAGTTGTACCCACTGGTTATTTGTTTACCTCCGTTTCACTGTTAATACTTTGGCTATATCTCATTAATTAGAGTTGAAAAATGTTCAAATGCAGCCAAAATATTTTCAGTTTTGCATTTAACAAAATTTCAACTCCAAAACCTCTGAAGATTTTTTTTCATCTAGATAAACAAGTACTAAACATGCTCTT
>NW_006775604.1:0-242 GCF_000442215.2 Lipotes vexillifer | reverse complement strand
TGCTCTTGCCCACCAGGAGCTTAAGGACACCCGTGGAAGATGTATTCCAGATTGCTGGCAGCAGAACTCACTGACATTGGGCCCTGTTCTCCAAACCGTCAATACTATACCCAAGATAATAACAATGAAAAGAAGCTAAATCTGACTCTATCATGACAGGACTGACACAGTGACCACACTGTAAGTGGCAGCCTGTAATTTACAAAAGTCTGGGAGGTATACAACTCTGGCCCAAAGAACAT
>NW_006775603.1:5344982-5370668 GCF_000442215.2 Lipotes vexillifer | reverse complement strand
GCGGCTGCTTCCCACTAGCTATCTATTTTACATTTGGTAGTGCATATATGTCAGTGCTACTCTGAAGAGAAAATATTAATCAAAACACATTCAACTTCTTTAGTAATCAGGGAACTGCAGCTTAAGATCATCATGAAACACCATTTTACACCTGTTAAATGGGTTAAAAAATAAATATATAAGACATCTGGCAACAGCAACTATTGCTGAGAATGTGTATTAATGGAAATATATGTTCTGCTGGTGGGTGTAAATTGATTTAACCATCCTGAAAAACAATTTGACCTTGTCTTGCAAAGCTGAACACCTGAATACTTATGTCACTAGCTGGCTGTGAACTGTCCCCCAGTGTTTGCATGCCTGTTCTTCCTTTACTAACAGAACACCCCCAAGTTTTAGCTGAACGTATAGCCACCAGCTACAGAGTAGCCTCCCTAGTCTCTGCAGATAGGTGTGGCTAGAAGAGTGAGTTCTGGCAGCAGGATGTGAGAAGCAACTTGTGCAACATCCAAGCCATGTCTTTAAAGATTCCAGATTCTCTTTCCCCTGTCCCGGTGGCTGGGACACCAAACAACTGGACGGCTACTTTGACTCAGTGATGGAAGACCCACGTTGAGAGGAGCAGAGCCAGTGCCCCAGCCAGAGGCATGGATGGAATGGAACCAGAGGAGCCCGGGCAGCTTAAATGGTGGTGCTGGTAGTGTTCCAGTGACCACTGTACCATTATTCATTTCTGCATTTTTCCTTATAACCTACATACGTTGTCTTGTATGCTTCAAGTAGCATAGAATGCAAAGTTAAGGAAAAAAATAAAGGAGAGGCGTTCTCTTCGGCCCCCTACAAATCTGCATTCTGTAGAGCATGTGTCTCTGAAAGGTGAACACTGTTCCTGCCAGACAAGTCAGACTCCCGGGCTGCATCCTGAGGCTCAGGCCTCAACCAGACTCCTGGTGGCCCCTCTGGGAAAGCCGTCCTTTCTGCCTTCATTTGTTCGTGTGATTAAGGAAGATAATATTTATTCAAAGTCTCACATGCACTAGCCCATAGATCTCTCTACCATCATCTCGCCGCAGACCCAGCGCTAGTGTTTCAGTCCTGACTGTCCCCTTCGGAATGCCAGCCCCTTCCTGTATTTCCTTGGCAGCGTCCTTAATCCCAATTTTACAGACTTTGGGCTGCTCATCACCCCCGGCTCTATCTTGATCCCTTCCTTCTGTTCTTGTCCCCAGTCCCCTCTGAGGCCTTTCTTCACACCTGGAACAGAGTTCTCTTTCACAAAGCAATCCGTCTCCCTTTTCTTTACTTATATTCTTTTCGCCTCTTAACTTCTCCATGAAACCCTTCCTGACTAGCTAGAAGGCGATTTAAAATCTCTTCACATGGGCTTCCCTGGTGGCGCAGTGGTTAACAGTCCGCCTGCCAATGCAGGGGACACGGGTTCGAGCCCTGGTCCTGGAAGATCCCACATGCCACGGAGCAACTAAGCCCGTGTGCCACAACTACTGAGCCTGCACTCTAGAGCCTGTGAGCCACAACTACAGAGCCCAGGCGCTTAGAGCCCCGTGCTCCACAACAAGAGAAGCCACTGCAGTGAGCCCACGCACTGCAATGAAGAACAGCCCCCATCCGCCGCAATTAGAGAAAGCCCGTGCGCAGAAATGAAGACCCAACACAGCCAAAAAGAAAAAAAAGAAAACTAAAAAAAAAGAATACTAACCCTGGCAACAGATTGCCTGGGGTTAAATCTTAACCTTCCCCACTCATTAAATTTGACCCTAGGTAAGTCACAACTCTCAGTCTTGGTTTCCTAAACTCTGAAATGAGATTAAAACTAGATGAGAGGGCTTCCCTGGTGGCGCAGTGCTTGAGAGTCCGCCTGCCGATGCGGGGTTGTGCCCCGGTCTGGGAAGATCCCACATGCCACAGAGCGGCTGGGCCGGGGAGCCATGGCCACTGAGCCTGCGCGTCTGGAGCCTGTGCTCCGCAAATGGGAGAGGCCAAAACAGTGAGAGGCCCGCATAACGCAAAAAAAAAAAAAAAAAAAAACAACTAGATGAGATATATAAAAATAATCACAAATGCTGCATGTGATCAATAAACACAATGTCTGGCACATCTTAAACACTAAATACTAGGTATTATGATAAAGAAACAATGCAATTATACAACTAGAGCTCTTTCCCATCATCAGTATTATAAATTCATCCACTAACATGGCAAACAGTCCTCTAACAGCATAAATACTGTTCTTTCTTTGGTAGCTGCAGTCAAGAGACACGATTTGCCAGTCTAACTCTTTAACACATGCGAGTTTTTGCCAAACATACTTAATAAGAAGAATCATCTATGGCACCTGTGAAAAATACAAACTTGTGGGCCCCATTACAACCCTATTCAATCAGAATCTCTTCAGAGAGAACCCAGAAATGTGTTTCAAAACACACCAACACACACACACACACCCTCTACCACCCAGGAAAGCTTTATTATCAGTCAAATTTGAGAAATACTACATGGTCCAACTCAGGACAATATGAATTCACTTCGCTATTAATCATCACATCCCAAGCTGGTCACAATTTTGCCTCAATAATCCCCTACACCTTTTGAATTCATATTTAATATTTGGTTGTATCATTTCTTCTGTACAACACATGCCAACACTTCAGCTGACAGAATAGATACTTCAGCAATATATATATATATTTCTGAAAATTTTCCCTTAGCACTTCTAAAACAATTTTTTTTGAAACAGAGAAATAATGGTTCTAACTAAATTATATTTAATTTTTACACATGTATCTCTTGAAGTCTTAGTACTCCAAATTATTATACACTTCCATGTTACACTAAATAAAAAACTAAACCGTATTAAACCTGACCACAATTACAGATTAAAGATAAATGAGAAATAAGCAAAAATTACTTTGGAGATTATTTTGTTTTTGTTGCCTTCTTATAGCACAATTTCAAAAAGCATTGGAAAATAATTATTAGAACTATGTAATCAATAGAAACATTAAGAAGCCCAATAAAGACAAAGGGGAAGGGGCTTCCCTAGTGTGGCAGTGGTTAAGAATCCTCCTGCCAATGCAGGGTTCGTGCCCTGGTTTGGGAAGATCCCACATGCCACGGGGCAACTAAGCCCGTGTGCCACAACTACTGAGCCTGCACTCTAGAGCCCGTGAGCCACAACTACTGAAGCCCGGCACCCTAGAGCCCGTGCTCCGCAATGAGAAGACACCGCAACGAGAAGCCCGCGCACTGCAATGAAGAGTAGCCTCCACTCGCCGCAACTAGAAAAAGCCCATGCGCAGCAAGACCCAATGCAGCCAAAAATAAAATAAATTAAATAAATTAATTTATTTTTAAAAAAGACATATGGGCAACATAAGAATTGAAAGCAGAGAAAAAATGCCCTCTTCTGGGAAGATTTCTGTTACCTTAAAGTCTACCTTTAATGAGATGAAAGAGAAATCAAGAGATGTGTTTAAATAACATCCCTTATTTTCACTTATTCAGTCCTGATCCTTACTCAAATTAAAACTTCAAAAACATTTTTAAAAACCTCTTCTCAAAGTTTCAATTACTTCCTATTTGCATATAATCTGAGAAAGGCTCAGAATATGGTTTTATTCAATATATATTGATACTGTTTATCCAGGCTACTCAGAAACACAGACATCTGATTATGCCACAGACATCTGTCACAAGTCTGCAATTTTACCAAACACGACTCAATAGAGTCAAACCTACTGTTACAACACGACTTCACCTAACTACTACGAACAACACAGCATGTCTGCAGAACAGGAGAGCATTGTTAAAAGCTCATGTAAAACTGGCCTGACAATTTATTGGCCATCTCCAACTACGCAAAGTAACATCATCAGTTTTACAAATGTAATATGAATCTACCAAACAGAAAATCCAAAAAGCAAAATCTGAGGCTAAACATTTTATAGTTCTGCTTGTTGTCATCTAACTCCACAAGTGTTTTAGTGTACGTAGATGTGGTACAATTTTTTATTTTCTTTTAAATGTTAAACCAGACCCAAATTATGTTTTTAATGTTTCAATAAGAGGTTTTCAATATATCCTTCTGTAGGAAATTAGTTACACCGTATTTTCCCCTTTTTTGTGACTATTTGAATGCCATTGCTTTGAGACAGTAACTTTCTAAAAGGTAAAAGCAGAACCCATTTAAGTTGATCTGGGTATTTTTCAGTGAAGTTTTGTGTATATATGGTTGTTTAGTGAACACTATTTTAAAAAGACAGTTTTATTTTCTTGGATATGCTTCCATAATCAATTCTGCTTCACAATTCATATGTAACTATCTAAAAGCTGTATTTCTACAATAGCATCTCAATTACCCTAAAGTCATGTTTAATAAGAAAATTCAACTCTCTGGCTTAGCCAAGACTGAAAAGCAAATTAAACAAGGCCACTGACCAGTTAACAGAAATGCCAGATATTTTACTAATAGTAGAACCTCTTGGCTTAGATATTTTACTAATAACGTGACTTAGATATTCTACTAATAGTAGAACCTCTTGGCTTCAGACTAAAGCCCTTGTTTTTTTGTATATTGGACATAATTCTCATTTTTCAAGTAACCAAAGCAATACAAACAGCAAAAGGAGTGTGTGTGTGTGCGTGTGTGTGTGTGTATGTGTGTGTTATGTATGTTGTGTTATGGAAAAAGGGGTGATGAGAAGGGAAAGGAAGGAGAGAGGGGGTACTGGCATGGGGCCACTAGGGGCAAAAACACTGCAGCAAATAAATGACAAAAATCAGAGGCCAAAAGAAACAGAGAACACTGAGAGTAAGGACAAAGAGCCTATTTATATCATCAGTATTTATGAAAGCAGAGTTTTTAACAGGATGTCTATAATAATAATTGAGTAATCAAAAGAGATTATGTTCAATATAACCTATTTTATGAGGCAAGAAAGTGTATATTTTTGAAGTTGCCTATCAATAATTAAATATTTTAATGATCAAAGATGTAAAACTTAATTATGTGAAAATTTCTCTTAATTTGAATAATCCATTATTTAAATATGCCAGATACATAAGGAATTGCTCAATTTAGTAATTTTAAACATTTATACATCTTTTCAAAACATACTATAAATCAAACAGTGCCAAGTAATGAAAAACTTAGGCCACTGATCAAAGGAAAAAAGAATAGTTTTAAAACAACCAGTAAAGATGGGATTAGGAAATAAAGAACTATTCATTTCAGAAAATAGCCTGGGGTTGGGGAAGCCGCTTCTGGCTGGTTTTGGTTAGCTTTTCTGAAAGCATTAACATACTTTGGAATAAACTGCATTTAGGATATAAAACTGGTGGCCAATAGGAAAAGAAAGTGTAGAACTAAGTTCATTCTCTTTCCATTTATTTGACTGTGTATCATGTCATATTTTAAGTAAATAAAAAAAATTCAGAAAACTTAAGTACTTTTGCAACTGATTAGAAGATTCAATTTCATGAAATTATTTTAAAATTTAACAAGCGCATAATTGAGACAAAACTCTTCCTTAAGCATTTAACTAGTTTATAAATATTTTTCAGCTCCCTCCAAAAACTTAAAACACTAGTGAAAGAACATGAAGTAGTGACCATTTCTAAACTTCTTGGAGATAAAAATCTTAACTCTACCCTAAATAAAATCACCATAGGAATACTGAATAATAAAAAGATATACTTGGAAAAGTAGATAACTTCACAATAAAACTATCAAAATGTTATTAAAGGCAATGAAAGAATGTAACTCAAGGAAGATTACACAGAATTTCTACAGAACAGATGCCACAACCTACCAAGGAGCCATTCATCGGGATGAAGCATGAAGATACTTAAGATAACAAAAGGTAAAAAACTAAAAGGTATCCTTTTCTTATTGTTCAAAAATTACCTTGATTAAACCTAAAACTGCTCTAAAAAAGAGTCTATTATTTTAAGTTAAGATAAAGGAGAAATTTCTTCTACCTCAACCAAGTGTAGGAAGATACAGTGAGAATTTTTTCAATGTGGACAGTGGGAAAGCATAGGATGAAACCTAGAGTGCCAGGCTCCTACTTGATGGACAGCTCCACAGAAAGTTATCTAACTGGATCTCCAGGCCAGGGCTGAGAGCACACAGGAAGAGGCATAAGGTAGTGAGACTGAGACCTCAGCATATGGAAGCCTTAAACCTCTTAGCTGGTCCTTCCTGCCTCCCAAAAATCCCGATACCCCACCCGGCAACCTATCCCAGACAAAGTTATCTTTCTAAAACCAGTATCTGAAGTTAGTCCACTATGTTCTAACAGTAACAATTCACATTGGTTCTCCTTAGCATCTATCAATTATTTTCTGTTATATATATGATCTACTGCACTAAGATATTTATATACATAAAATAGAAATGTATAAAGGATGACACTAAAAATATGTATTCATATAAGTTTTAGTATGTTCTTCCTACACCCCCATGAACAAGCACACCATTTTGGAGATCACTAGCAAACTTTAGGATAGAGTTTAAACTGTTAAGATCAGGCCTTTATCTGCCACTCAAATCTCATCTTTTCCAATTATCCTATGATCTCAACTTACCAAAATATTTCAGTTCCTCACAGGCTACCTTTTCCTATCTTAACAATACCACAGAGGCTGCTGTCCTTATTGGGATCAACAAGTATTTCTCCTTCTGCCTCAGGATACCTGTTAGACTTATATTCATCATTTACAACACAGAAAGGCTGACAGGATCACTGCATCTTAGAAGGATCTGTTGAAGGCAAGAAAGATGAGCCACTGACTCCTTCCCATCTCCCATCTCTTATTAGACAAAGTTTGCCACCCAGGGTGTTGCCTCCTTTACACTTCAGGCTGTGCTTCCTAGCCCTTATGGGCAGCTTCCTAGAAAGTCACAGCCTCTCCATTCAGGTGGTACCCGAGCACTGGAGCTACTGACACTTATATCCCAGTGTGAGTGATGGAGGTAGGCAGAAGCCAGGTCCTTGTCTCCTCAGAGGAATGAAGTGATAAAGATGAAGTGACGGGGCTTCCCTGGTGGCGCAGTGGTTGAGAGTCCGCCTGCCGATGCAGGGGACACGGGTTCGTGCCCCAGTCTGGGAAGATCCCACATGCCGCGGAGCGGCTGGGCCCGTGAGCCATGGCCACTGAGCCTGCGCGTCCGGAGCCTGTGCTCCGCAACGGGAGAGGCCACAACAGGGAGAGGCCGCGTACCGCCAAAAAAAAAAAAAAAAAAAAAAGGTGAAGTGATGATGGCAGAGGCAGAGCACCACAGTTGACACCAGAGATACCCTGGGGCTGCTCTGAAGCAGCAGCAGAGCGAGCTGCTGAGACATGGGCAGTGGGATCCAGAAGACCTGAAAGGCACATAAACTGATTTGAGGGCAACCCTCCCCTTGTGCCACCTGGGTGACTTGCACACTCTCAAGCTACGCAGATCTCATACGAGAAGAAGGCTGCCCGTACATCTTCTCTAAGAGAGGAAGTGCAATTCTCCACGATAGTAACTCCCAAGTACCAAAAAGAGGGTTAGTAAACCAAGCTATAGTTTGTGCCATTTGCAGCTGGTTCTGTAAATGTACATTTATCATCTCCTCTTCCACCTCCCATTTTAGATTCCCTTCGCCCTTGACCTCTGGGCAATCTGGGTTTTTGCTTTACGAGGTGACTCAGACATGTATTCTCAAGTGGCTTGGGCCTCTAACTGTCTTGACTCTGTCAGGTTATACTTGTTAAATTGCCCAACTACAGCTACCACAAGGCAGGGAAACACCAGAAGACGGCCCAGCGAATCCCCTAAGCCAGAGATAATGCTCCTTGTACGCACCGTGTAGTAGTAACCTTAACTTCTCCTGGTGTTCAAGGCTGGCGCGTCTAGCTGATATTCCTTTTATGCCCACTGGTGCACTGTCGTAAGCCCAAAGTGAACAGGTGGGATCATAGCTCCTAGTCGACGGAATTCTTACTGTGTCCTCTGGTTAAAGTGTTCTTCCTCCTGCCCTCCAGGACCTCTAAACCAGCAAACACTAAAACTGCAGGGACAGAAAGCACAGTCTGCAAGTGGGTCATTGAGACTGATGGGAAAACGCAAGTCCAACTTCCACCCCCATATTTTCGGATTCCTTTAATCTGTAGCCAATTCAGCACTATCTATCAGCTATCGAATCAGCACCCTGTGTAGTGCATCCAACCCCATGGAGTTATCCACAAGCTGCTTCCTTCACCGAACCTTTCCTCCATTCCACAGGCCATTCCACCCTTTTTATCCAGATGCTTCTGGGTGCTGAAGAATACAGGAAGACCCCAAAGCCTGTGATCATGGGCTCAAGTACAAAACAGGCCCCTTAGTCCAAAGAAATCTTATATGGGGTACCATACTGATATATTAGTCATCCAGTCAATGGACTAAACACTCAGATGGTGATACCCACAGGTCTCTGCAGGAAGGGGAATAAAAAAACCTCTATATGGTGTACATATCAATTCTGATAAGGACAATTTGCTACCTCTTCCCAGGTCAAAGGTGTCCAAGATAACCCATCTGCCACCAGAGGACTGGCTAGATTGTGCCATATCAAGGGCTCCGTGTCCATCTCTGCTTATAATTAGTAGGTTGGACACCCAGCAGAAGGTTGGGCAGTGCATTCCTTGTTGCCTTGCTGAAGAGAATGCCCTAAGGAATACAAGAGGTGGGTTCTCAAGTCTTACAAAGCAAATCCTTTCTAACATGCCTGCCCACTAAGACTTTTGACTCCCTTCTCAACAACATACCAGAGAAATTCCACCATTTCCACATGTCCTAGACAGATCATTTACTCCCAAGTCCCAGTTAAGTACCCACATGATAATTTTCACCCAATAGTACCTTATATTCCGTGTCCCACCAACTTTTAACATCCTCAAGATCTACTCCCACAAATATTCACACAATGCCTCAACGTACATACTATCTTGCAATTATCTGGACATACGGTCCATTTCTTCTTGGAATAGGGAGACCCTACTCAGGCTATTCAACCTGGAAGTAATGAAGGGTAACGTGGACACTGCTTACAAAGCACTACCTTCGGGTAAGGTCACTGCATAGACTTCAGGTGAAGGGAGGGCTGTTTTCCCCTAACCAAGAAACAGAGGGCAATTTGAGGGTTTAATCCAGTCAAGCACATTCACCTCAATGTCTCCACTCAGAGTCCTACTGTCTCTACCAAAGTCCTGAATTTGCCAGACATGACCTGTCAACACTGTACATTTAGTCTATTTTGCAGCCCTGCCACGCTTACAGTCATAGCCTGGGTCTTCTTTTCAGCATAGTATTTGCTGTGGATGCAGAAATGATTCTCTCCTGAAGCAATTACAGAGGTCCTCTGGCTTTCACACTGCGCCAGAAGTTGACTTTCAGCTGCCCCAGGCCTAGCCCTTTTCTTTTTCAAAGGCTCTGGTGATGCCAAGACATTAAAATCCTTATAGTTATCCTCATCCTGTATCAGTCAAGCTCAGAAGCCACACATGTTGCCTTTCACACACACCTCACACCAAATAAACAGAGCTGAAAGCTGTATCACTGTGATACCACTGTATACTGGGGGTCATTATCAGCTCCCTTACATCCAGCAGTCCTTATGGCTTTCAAAGAGGTAAGCAATGCAACTGTAAAACCCCATCCAAGATTTAGAAGCAAATAACTGCTTCTATTTCTGTTCCCTAGAAATCAGAGTTTGAGACAAAGCTTCCATGCTAGTGGTTTTCCGGTGAGTAAAGACTGAGAGTAAAGGGGAAATGAGGCAAGACAGGAGGAAAAACAAAAATATAAGGTGATACATTAACAAAATGGCAAAAGCTTTCTAAGAAATCACAGCTGGCTGAAAGTCTATTAGAGGCCAAATGGAAGCCTATCTTCTTCCTATCTCCCATCACTCAGTGGTCACTGTTTGTTACACAGCATGGTGAGTCCCCTGCATGTCCAGGCTCTGTTATCTAGCCCCTCTAGGTAGCTGCTGGGGATGGCTGAGGCTCTGTATATCTAGATGGTTAGACCTTGCTTTGGATTTGCTGTAGCTCCCAACCCAAAGATCATATGAATTCTGCACTGAAGCATGTACGAGGTGGCTAAGATAACCTATAGTGTCAAAAATGAGGTTATGATGAAAACGGCCAGGGTTTACGACCATTAGAATGGCATGACCTGCTACTGTGAGCCGTCTGACAAGAAAGTGGGGCGAGCAGCTGAGTTCCGAGGGGTTGGTGGAGCCAAATGAATCTGAGGAGAGGAAAAATGGAGCCAATACAAACTTTATGCCCGTGTACTAAAATTCAGACTGAAGAGCAAATTCCAAAATATATATATATATCTATAACTTTGAGAAAACTGACTCAAGGAGTTAGAGAAGGCCTGAAAACTCCTACAACAAATAAACCTAATCAGCAGTTTAAAACTAATCCCACAGGTTCAGATGATTTTATAAAGTTCTATAAATGTTTCAAGGAACATAAGATTCTAACCTTATACAAGCATCTTAGTTCAGACTAGTATAACAAAGTACCATAGACTGGGTAGCTGAAAAACAAGAGGAATTTATTTCTCACAGTTCTGGAGGCTAGAAGTCCAACATCAAGGTGCCAGTATGGCCAAGTTCTGGTAAGAGCCCTGTTTCAGGTTGCAGGCTGTTGACCTCATTATATTATCACATGGCAAAGAGCAGAGACAGAGGAAGCAAGCTCTTCTTTGACTCTTATAAGGGCACTAATCCCATTCATGAGGGCTTCACCCTCATGACCCCATCTAATCCTATTTACCTCCCAGAAGCCCCACCTCCTAATACCATCACATCAGGGGTGTAGGGACTAAAGAAGACCATGCTTTAAAAAGTAAAAGATATCATGATGACAGTGTCTTATCAAACAGGGATGAAAAATTTTATTGATAAAGAGAGAGAAATTACTTTTTAATGTAAATTCTGGAGATACAGTAACTGTTATAAAAAAAAAAGAGCAGAAGGGCTTAACAGCAGATTTCAACTGGCAGAACAAAGGGTAAGTAAACCAGGGACAAATCAACAGAGATTATACAAAATAAGCAGAGCCTCAGAGAAATGTGGAACAATATTAAGCACATATATGTGTAATGGGATGATCAAAAGGAGATGCGAGAGAAAGGAGAAAAAATTTTTGAAGAAGTAATGACTGAAAACTTTCCAAATTTGATGAAAAACATTAATCTAATTAAAAGCAATAAGCCAAAAAGTTCAGCAATGAAAGACAAAGACAATAGGACTATCTTAATAGCAGATACACCAGAATGACTTTGCATGTGCAAGGAAACTGCAATGAGATTAATGGTAACTTCTCATAAGAAACAGTGGAAACCAAAAGCACTGGGATGATAATACCCACGTGTTAAAAGAAAAAAACTGTCAACCATGAATCTTGTATCCATCACAACTATCTTTCAAGTATGAGGGTGAAAACTCTTACAAGAAAACACAGGTGTAAATATATATGACCTGGGATTAGGCAATGGTCTCTAATATACCAAAAGTACTAACAAAAAATAGATAAACTGGACATCAGCAAAATTAAAGACACTTTTGCTTCCAAGACACCATGAAAAAAGTGAAAAAGACAACTCAGGAATTAAGAAAAAAGATCTGCAAATCATGTAACTGATAAGAGACATATTTAGAATATGTAAAGAACACATACTTCCTTAATAAAAAGATAAATGACCCAATTTTAAAATGGGCAAAGGATATGAATAGACATTTCTCCAAATATGATACACAAATGGCCAATCAGCACATGAAAAGATGATTACAGCACTAGCTATCAGGAAGCTACAAATCAAAACCGTAATGAGATACTACTTCACACCCACTAAGATGGCTATAACCAGAAAAACAGATAATAATAAATACTGATGAGGATATAAGGAAATTCAAACACTCATATACTCGTGGTGGGAATGTAAAATGCTGGGACCACTTTGAAAAACAATCTGGAAATTCCTCATAATGTTAGATATAGAGTTTACCATATGACCTGGTAACTCTGCCCCTATGTATACACCCAAGAGAATGAAAACACATGCCCACACAAGACCTTAGACATGCACGTTAGTAGCAGTGTTATTAATATAAGCCTAAAAGTGTAAACAACCCCAATTTCTATCAACTACTAAATGGATAAATATGTGGTATGTCCATACAGTAGAATGTGATCTGGTAATGAAAAGGAACTAAGTACTAATACATGCTAAAATATGGATGAACCTTGAGAATACCATGCTAAGTGAAAAAAGTCGGTCACAAAAGATCACATATTGAATAACTGCATTTATACTGACCATCTATAAAGGAAAATGTATAGAAACAGAAATTAGATTAATGGCTGCCTAGGGCTGAGAGTGTTACAGGGAACAATAAAACTGATGATGAGAAAAAAGCTAATGTCATTTATGAACACATATGCAAAAATCCTAAATGGGATATTAGCCAACCAAACAGCAGTCTATTAGGAAGGTAATTAAGGAGGTGGCCAAGATGGCAGAGTAGGAAGATTCTGAACTCATCTCCTCACACAGACACACCAAAATGATGACGATTTACAAAGCAACTATCTATGAGAACACCCTAAAGTCTAGCAGAAAAGCTTTTCCACAACGAAAGGCATAAAGAAGAAACCTCAATGAGACAGGTAGGAGGGGCAGAGATGTGGTGAAGTCAGGACTCACACCCCTGGGTCAGTGACCCACAAGCAGAAGAAATATCACAATTATAGAGGTCCTCCCCAAGAAGTGAGGGGTCCAAGACTCACACTGGGCACCCCAGCCCAGGAGTCCTGCACCCAGAATATCTGGCTTTGAAAACTAGCAGGGCTTATGTTCAGGAGAACCAGAGGGCTAGAAGAAATAGACACTCCACTCTTAAAGGGCATGCACAAAACCTCACATGTTCCAAGTGCCAGTGCAGAAAGGAACCTGGGTCAGACCTACCTGCTGATCTTGGAGAGCCACCCAGAGAGGCAGGCAGCAACTGGGACTCACCCTGGGGACGGAGACACTGTAGCAGACATTTTTGAGAGTTCATCCTCCAGCACTGGTAAGCAGCATTTTGAAATCATTCCTCTAGCCTATTAGTGCTGAGGACCCAGCCCCACCCTCCGGCAGGCCAGCAACAGCCCCAAGCTCCACCCCCAGCATGTGTAAACACCTATATGGGAAGCCTACCTCATCCTCCAGCAGGCCCACAACCACTGCACAAGGCATGGAACCGGCCCTGCCTATCAACAAACCCACAGTAGTCATCCCGCCACAAAAGAAAGGCACACGCAGCCCACATGAGGGCACCCCTAGAGTGTACAGCTCTAGTGACCACAGGGGAGCATGCTTCTGGGTCCTACAGGGTACCTCCTACATAAGGGCACTTCTCCAAATCAGGAAATGTAACCAACCTACCTAACACATAGAAATATATACAAAAAATTGGGGAAAATGAAAAGACAGGAATATGTTCCAAATGAAAGAACAAGACATAACCTCAAAAAAAAAAAAAAATGAAGTGAAGCAATCAATCCATTAAAGAGTTCAAGGTAATGACCATAAAGATGCTCAATGAACTCAGGAGAAGGAGATGAACACAGCAAGAATTTCAACAGGGTTAAAAAATATAAAGAAGAACCAAACAGAGCTAAATACAATAAATGAAATTAAAAATACACTAGAAGGAATTACCAGCAGATTAGATCATACAGAGGAATGGATCAGCAATCTGAAAGACAAACTAGTGGAAGTCACCCAAGCTGAACAGAAAAAAAAAAAAAGTAATTTTTTAAAAATGAGGATAGTTTAAGAGATCCCTGGGACAACACCAAATGTACAAACATTTATACTATACAAGTCCCAGAAGGAGAAAGAGATGGGCGGGGAGGGGGGAGTGAGCTAAGAATCTATTTGAAGAAGTAACAGCTGAAAAATCCCCTAACCTGGGGAAGAAAATAGACGTTCAGGTCCAGGAAGTACAGACAGTCTAAAAGATGAACCCAAAGAAGAACACACCAAAACATTACAATTAAAGTAGCAAAAATTAAAGATAAAGAGAGGATCTTAGAAGCAGCAAAAGAAAAGCAACTAGTTACATACAAGGGAATGAACATAAGACTATCAGCTGACTTTTCAGTAGAAACTTTTCAAGTCAGAAGGGAGTGGCACAATATATTCAAAGTTAGGAAAGGAAAAAACCTACAACCAAGAATACTCTACCTGGCAAGGTTATCATTCAGATTTGAAGGACAGATCAAGAGTTTTACAGATAAGAAAAAGCCAAGAGTTCGGCACCAATGAACTGGCTTTATAAGAAATGTTAAGGGGACTCCTCTAGGCAAAAAAGAAAAGGCCACACAGAAATATGAAAATTATGAAAGGAAAAATCTCACTGGTAAAGGCAAGTATACAGTAAAGGTAGTAGATTAACCAGTTAGAAAGCTAGCAGAAAGGTTAAAAGACAAAAGTAGTAAAATCATACTATATCCACAGTAAGTAGTTAAGTGATACATAAAAAGATGTCAAATATGATGTCAAAAATATTCAGTGTAAGGGGGGAATAAAGTAGGGTGATTAAAATGTGTTTGAACTTGAGAGATCATCAACTTGAATAATCATTTAGACCTTTTTCCAGAGAAGACGTACAGATGGCCAAAAGGCACATAAAAAGATGCTCAACATCACTATTCATCAGGGAAATGCAAATCAAAACCACAATGAGATACCACCTCACACCTGTCAGAATGTCTACCATCAAAAAGTTAACAAATTAGAAGTGTTGGCAAAGATTTGGAGAAAAGGGAATCCTGGTACCCTGTTGGTGGGAATGTAATTTGGTGTAGCCACTATGGTAAACAGTATGGAGGGTCCTCAAAAAATAGAACTGCCATATGACACAGCAATTCCACTTCTGGGTATTCACCCAAAGGAAAAAAAAACCCACTAACTCAAAAAGATATATGGCACACCAGTGTTTACTGCAGCATGGATATGGAAGCGCCCACCAATACATGAGTGGATAAAGGTGATACACACACATACACACACACAGAGGAATACAGAATGGGACTCACCCTGGTGACGGAAATCTTGCCATTTGTGACAACCTGGATGGATCTAGAGGGTATTATGCTAAGTGAGAAAAAGATATATCTCATATGATCTCACTTATATGTGGAATCTAAAAAACAAAAGGAAAACAGACTCACAGATAACAGAGAACAAATGGGTGGTTGCCAAAAAGGAAGGTGTTGGGAGGCAGGCAATTAAGTGAAGGGAATTAAGAGGTACAAACCCACAGGGATGTAATATAAAGCATAAGGAATATGAGCAATAATATCGTAAAAACTTCATATTGGGACAGATGGTTACTAGACTTATAAAGGGGTAATCATTTCATAATGTATTCAAATATCAATATTCAAATAATGTATTCAAATAATAACTTTGTATGGGACAGATGGTTACTAGACTTAAAGTGGTATTCATTCCATAATGTACTATGTAGTATACCTGAAACTAACATTGTACGTCAACTATATTTCAATTAAAAAAAAAAGACTCACAATAAACTTTTGTAATTAAGACAGTGCAGCATTACTACAATAGACAGAACCAATGGAACAAAATTTTAAAGCTCATAAACAGATATACACATATATACATACAGATACATATATAGTATACAGACATGTATAACAGACATATTACATCTATAACACATTTATAACATACATATAGACATACACATATATAAAAGAGCTGAAATAAATGGACAGTCACTCTGAAATGAATGGATAACAAGGTTATACATGTGGAAACAAATTGGACCTCACACCTCACAATATTCAATTGCAGATGGATTAAGGATATAAAAGAATATCATTATGACTTTAGGGTAAGCAACAGTGACTTAAACGAGGGAATGAAAATGTAAGCAACAAGGACTGGAAAATTTGGGTACATTAAAATTGAAAACTTCTGTGGTTAAAAGCTGCCATACAAACATAAAATAGACAAAGCACAAGTCAGAAGATATTTGCGATGCATTTAATTCATTTTTAAAAATTAGTATTCACAATTTAAAAATATGATCTTAATAAGATAACACGTTAATCTTGGCTATCAGAAAATATTTAAGAAATCTGACAATATGAAGCATAGGTTAGGAGGTGGCACAACAGGAACTATTTTATGCTGCTGACAGGAGTTTGAACTACTTTGGAAAACAATAGGGCATGATCTTAAAAATTTTAAATGCATTTTTTCTGTGACCAAGCAATCCCATGTTCCTTGTACCTGTGCACTGAGACAACAGAAGAAGCCCATAACATCATTTTTTATAATAGCAAAAATCTAAGAAAAAACCATCAACAAGAAAATGGCAAACTAACCTGTGGTCTATTCACCAAAAGAATACCACAGAATAATGAAAATAAGTAAAATACAGCTTTGGGCACCATGGGTAAATTTTAAACACGTAAGTTTGAGAGAGGGAAAGTAAAAATATACAACTACTGACAGACTGATATTTTTATAAAGCTCAAAAATACACTGTTTAGGGATACACAGGTATACGGTAAAAAAAAAAAAAAAATTAAATAAGTGAATAATGAAGACAAAAATCAGGTTAGTGTCTATTCAGATGGAAAGGACAGAAGCAAAATGTAATTGAGGAGTACCCAGGAGGCTTAAAAGGCATTGGTATTACTTTGTTTCATAAACTAACTAGCAGATGTAAAAACATTCACTCTGTAATTCCTTAAAATGTACATGTGTTATGTACCCTTTAATGTGGAAGAAATGTTTCATTTTAAAACTTACGTTTAAAAAAAAGAACAGGAATCAGACAACTTAGTTTCTGCAGCTCTGCTACAATACAAGGGCATTTTCACAAAGCACAAAACCATCTTAAATTTTATTTTACATATCAAATCACTTGAATGAGATCTTTTTCTTAAGGTCATTTCTGCCTTTGACTTCAAGGGTTGTGTAAATTAATTGCTTTTTCCTTAAATCATTCCTGTTGTTACAAAGAACCAAAATAACAAAACAAAAAAAAATGATTGGAGTTAATTTGTATTTATTTTACACATTTTTTGAAATTATATATCAAGAGTAATGGTCAGTACTTCTAAGTAGTAAAAACTCCTGTTTTTGTTTTTGATTTTTTTTAACAAAAATAACATGAAGCACGTTCCCATTTATTCAAAACTACTTTATTGTTTGGGTCTTTCACATGTTGTTTTGTCTTTTTCTGAACCTTATGGAAATTTAATGGATATAATTGAAATATTTATTAACATACCTAAAAATATGAGTAAAATTAAAAAGATAACCTGCTGGTAGGATTATAAATTAGAATGATTTCACTGGAAAGCAATTTGGTGTTATATATAAAAGCCTTCATAAAAATATTCAAATATCTATTCATAAAGATATTCACTGCAGTATTATTTATAATGAAAAACAGAATAAAATATTAAATTTAAATTCTGATGTTTTTTTCTCTAGAGAGCATTAAGTATTCTGAATGCAATATGACAAAGGCTCCTTTTCAGAATTAAGAATAAAACATATATACAAACAACTAAAGAAGTACATTTGCTGAAGAATTTTCTAATGTCATTAAGGCAAAGAAAAAAATTAGGGCACTTTTGCTTATTGCTAAGGGAGTAAAATGACACCAAATTTATCTAGAATTAGCCTTCACTTCATAACGAAAAAAGAGAAAGATGGAGGGAGGAGGGCAACAAAGGTCCCCAATCAAAAAAGCTGGCTTAAACACCTCTGATGCATCACTATACAAATTTGCTTTCAACATAAAACAAAGAGAAGTCTTGTTTTTTGTTCTTCGATAAAGTACTTCCAAACACTTCCTTGCTTTTCTTTTGTAAGGATATTATATAGGTTATGAATGTGATTTTTAAAGTAGCCTTAACATCTCAAAAAACTATTTTAATACATAGAATAGGAGAATAGGAGACAGAAATAAAAGTTTCAAAAGGGCAACTTTGAGACTTTCAGAAAAAAAAGCTATTTATTTCTAACTGTAGTAATAATATTTGAAACAGATGTCTATCTACTTTCAAATCCAAACTGGATCATGGTTTACACAGTTTAATAAAGCTTTAATTAAGGTTCTGCAATAGTGTAAACTGATCATGTCATGCAACTAAATGCTTGCTTAATACTAACATCTCTTCAAGCTCCACTAATGCTAAACTTAACTAGACTTTTCATAAATCATCAAGCAAAAATGTCAAATTAATAAAAACATACAATTTATCCTCTTATTTCATTATATGTACCTTTTTTTAGAAGCAAGCATTTGAAATAAAGATGGAAGTATCCCAAAATGAATAAAAAGGGAAGGAAATACTTTGCTTCTAAGAGCTTCTTGTTTCTAACTAGGCACTTATATTTTAATACGAATATGTGTGACCTAAAACATTCTGCATTTGTAAGCATTTTCTAAGAAAATTATTTCTCATGAAAATTGATCGATCAGCTTTGTAAATTTTCTTCATTCCGTTTTAGTAGAACAATATCATATAGGTACCTCAAAGTAGGCTGGGTGCCAATACCACTTAAAGACATCTGAAATAAAGGACAAGAGTGAACATTCATTGAACAATGACTGTATGCCAGGCAGAGTTCTAGGTACTTAACTCCCACAGCATCTTTACTGAATAGTACTCCTACTCTCCCCATTTCACAGATGAGGGCAATGAATGGAAGAGCCAGGATACAAATGCAGGTATCAGACTGCATAGTCCAGTGCAGAACGTCTATGTTGGCTTCAGTCAAAATACAGAAGAGAATTTTTCCCCATTTCATGTCCTAGAATGTATTTATATAGCAAACACAACAAATGGTACATTTTTTAAAAACACTAAGGCTCCTCACATATTCTTGAAGGAAAAATTTCCATAATTGCAAGGAAATAAAGATTATATCCATACAAAGTAGGGAAGGCAATCAGTCGATCAACACTGACCAAGCATCTTTTATGGTATATTCCATACTGTGAAATATGAGGAAAACAGAGAAACAGAAGACAGTTTTTGGTGAGGATACTAATTACACTAACAATTCAGGAAACTAGTAATTATAAATGGATACAGTGCAGAGCATTTAGAATGGAAGAAGGCACAAACAGAGTAAAGGAAGAAAATGAATCCAGTAGAATGGGATTAACAGAACCTCTTCTGAAAATGAATCAATTTTCCAAAGAAGGAAAAAGCGCAATAGTATCAGTATGAGAAATTCACATGTAAAGTGATAAATGTTGGGCATAAAGCTAACCATATTATTGTTTTCATTTTCCAACTTCCAAGATGACGAGTCCATATGAAGGGGATTTGCCGTACTTGTTTCACACTTTCTCTTTTTTTTTTTTTGTTTTGTTTTGCGGTACGTGGGCCTCTCACTGTCGTGGCCTCTCCCATTGCGGAGCACAGGCTCCGGACCCACAGGCTCAGCGGCCATGGCTCAGGGGCCTCACCGCTCCGCAGCATGTGGGATCCTCCCAGACCGGGGCACGAACCCGTGTCCCCCGGGGCAGCGGACTCTCAACCACTGCACCACCAGGGAGGCCCACACTTTATCATTTTTGATTCAAGAGTTTTAGTATCATGAACTCTAATCCATTCACTATGGACAAAACATTTTCAGCATTACTTAAGAAAGTCAATTTTTTCCTTATCTTGCTTCCCTTATCTCATAAGAGCAAACAATTCATGTAAAACAAACAACTCTATAGTTTTTAGTGGAGGCTTCCTGCTTTCTATCAACAGTAAATGCTCTAGGATGAATTTTTAGGGGTTTTGTTTTCTCAATTTTATTTTACTTAGGTTGGTAAGCATAATTTTCCTCTTAGTATAGATTCTTGCAACACATACTGACATACTATAAGGAAAGTTGCACAGAAGCACACTAGGATTAAAAAATTGTTATGGATAATCTAAAATTACCACTTAAATCTTCACACATATAAAAATAATGGAGTTGACTGTTCTACGAAAATATAGCTCTTGGGACTTCCCTGGTGGCGCAGTGGTTAAGAATCCGCCTGCCAAGGCAGGTGACACAGGTTCGAGCCCTGGTCCAGGAAGATCCCACATGCCGCAGAGCAACTAAGCCCGTTCACCACAACTACTGAGCCCGCGTGCCTAGAACCCGTGCTCCGCAACAAGAGAAGCCACCACAATGAGAAGCCCGTGCACCGCAACAAAGAGTAGCCTCCGCTCGCCGCAACTAGAGAAAGCCCGCATGCAGCAAAAGACCCAATGCAGCCAAAAATAAATAAAAAGAAAAAAAAAACCTACCAGTCTTTAAAAAGAAAATACAGTTCTTAAAAGTAACTAATCAACTTGAAAATAAGAATATATCAAGTTGCCTAGACATTTAAAGGAATCTGAACATTAAACCAATCCTGGAACAATATGAAAAAAGAATATTTTAGAAAGAGAATAGAATGGGCATTAACTTCTTATAGAAAGAACCAGGTTATCTGCACATCTAAACCTGGTTCAGTCCTTGCTTTTATATTAGAAATGGCTTTAAAAGAGAATACTTAGTATGGGGCATCAAAGAAACAAAGGTAACCAATAAGGCACACAGAAACAATCTCTGATTAATTAGTGAAAAGTTATAACCACCAAATCAAATTTATCATATTGATGGCATGCTCTGCATATTTTACCTTTAGTAAAATTAGCCACTATAATCCAATACAGTCAAACTGTAAACTGAATCTGGCTTCTGAAAAAAAACATTTTCAACAACTGCCTTAAAGTTCTTAGAAAATAAGTCAAAGAAAGTAGTACAACAGTACTGATTGCAGAGTTACTTCCTACTAACCAAAATTATTTACAACCTCCAAGTAAAAGGTTTATTTATAAAAGCATATAGAATGGTACACAGTAATAATTATATGATTTGTAAGTATAAGTCTCTCATGTGAAGAATTATAAAACATCCAAGGTGATTAGGTTTGGAAAGGACTTAATTTGTGAACACTGTTTTGTCTCAGAAATTCCAAAAACCACCTGAAGGAAAAAAACAAAGACAAATCAGTTACAGTGCCTTGCTCTAAAGAAACTAATGCCATACTGTAATTATTAACCATGATAAGATTTGCCCATTTGGGTTGGAGAATGATAGCATTTCAAGCCAGAAAGACCTTAGAGAATTGGTCAGTCTTTTATTTAAGTGATCAGTCTCAGGTTCCAAAACTAATTATGGCCTTACCTATCTCCCAATCATGTGCTGTTTTCAACATACTACTTGCCTCTCCCCCCTTGAAAGAGCGAACAGATGTAAAATGCTAAAATAATAATAAATGTACTGAAACATTATTACTCTATCTCATCCATTACTGTGATGACAAATTGCAAAACAAGAATTATTTGACCTGAGGAATGAGAACACAAAGAAGATCTGAACTATATGAGATTACGAAAGTTAAAGTAAAAAATAATCAACTAGCCCTTCCTTATTATATGGTTTCATAATAAAATTATGAAGGATCATTCAATGATTTAAGTGGCAGGTAAAATTAAAACAAATAAAAGGAAATACCCTTGACATGCATAACAAGCCTCCAGAATATACAAGGTCACAGAACAGAGGTCGCATCGTTAAATCCAGTAACATGATTTTACAATAATCTGGATCATTAGTGAAGCAAATATCTGATTATTTATGTTCAACATAAATATAATTTTCCATAATGGAAAAATTGTATTTTGGAATATAAAGAGTCACTAAGGAAGCTTTCTGTTTGTTACAAATTGTAACATAACTTAATGTTTTTGTGATATATGTATGCCTTTGGAAAATCAAATGGTGATTACTGGACTAGCAAAAATGTGCTGATTTAACATATATATAATATTTGTAATATCAATTTTTTTAATTTACCATTTCACTTTTAATGCCTAAGCCCATTTTAAACTTTGATTTCCCCATAGCATTTTTTCTCCATGTCAAATACACGTTTCATGTGGTTATTTTGGAAACTAAAGACTTCTTTAACAACTCTGCCTCCGCTAAGCTCCATGGCCACAGCCAACAGACCCCGTTTCATTTAAACCTGCAAAAAATAAAGGTGTTATGCTTAAAATACAGAGGTTTTATGATTCCTTGAAAACCAATGTAGTAATTTCATTTTCACTCTAACACATTCTGACTAATAAGAACAGAGAAAAAATATAGGTGATATCTCTATTACAGATGATGAACCAGAGTCCACTTAAATGTTAGAAAAAGTGATTTCAAGATCAAACTCTCCTTGAAGGTTTTTAGTGTATTTTTAGCAGATACCTCTGGTCCCTCCCAATAACCGAACTTTTGCCAAGCCCCCAAATCCAATGTTTACCATTAGGTATATGTTTTGGTGTTTCCTTCAAAATAATTTTTTAACTTTATTAATGTCATTTCAGATAAATTGATCAATTTTAAATGATTTTTCATCATTTGCATCTCTATATTCTTAGCAAACTGCCTGAGCTATTTGATTTCCAAAATCCACTAAAACATGTCACTACATTTAACCCATGTTAACGCCCTTCATGTCCATCTCCCCTGCCCTCACCAAAAAATGCACACATAAAAAAATGTGGATCAAATGGAAGTCAGTTTAAGTAAAAATGTGGTATTTTTTTTTTTTTTTTTTTTGCGGTACACGGGCCCCTCACTGCTGTGGCCTCTCCCTTTATGGAGCACAGGCTCCGAACGGGCAGTCCCAGCGGCCATGGCTCACGGGCCCAGCCGCTCCGCGGCATGTGGGCTCTTCCCGGACCGGGGCACGAACCCGTGTCCCCTGCATCGGCAGGTGGACTCTCAACCACTGCACCACCAGGGAAGCCCAAAATGTGGTAACTTTTTACTTAAGTTTTACTCACAACACCCTCCACATTGCAATTACCTCTCTTACAGTTGTGCATAGGTCTCTTCCTTCATTCAAGGGACTTTCGAAGCTCTTGGACCACACGGGCTTAGTTCTGCTCATCTTTGTATCATCAATAACTAACACAACGTCTGATTCTAACAGCCCTCCATCATTTAAGCACATATTTAGAATCAGACACCTATCTTAGAATCCTGGACTAACAACTGCTGAACTTCACTATGTCTTAAGTTCCTTCATCTGTAAAATGGGGATGACAATCACCATCTTAACCATGATGGGCTTATTTAAAAAGCTCATTGCCTGGAACATAGGAAAGTCTCAAACACGGTAAACTCCTTTTGCTTGCTTATATATAATTTTCAACCGTCAACATTAATGCTAGATTTCATCTTTCGTCCACAGCCTTTCAAATTTCCCCAATTCAATGTTACAATTATTTCTTGGCAATTTGGCAAATTTGTGAGGTCTATATATGCTAAAGCATAAGCTCACAGAAGAGTTTAGCAAACAATGGTAAGGGGGTGGGGGGCTAGCTTTGACTTTGTTCAGGGGTAATCATGTCTTGGCATAGTAAAAGCTGTGTGGAGCCTCAAGGGAGAAAGTAAATATAGTCCACCCTATATTTTTTAAAAAAAAAGCCCTCGACAAGGTACTACCATGAAAGTTACCAAAAAGAACTGAGTCGTTATAGGATTAGATGAACTTTTAACTGGAGAAAATGATTACAGTTTAAAAAAAAAAGCATTATTTTGGCAAGAAAACTATAAATAGGGAAGGTGCTAGAATTGGTCTTATTTAACATCTTTATAAATGATGTAGAAGAGGAAATGTAGATTAAATTTTCCAGGTCTGCAAAAGATACTGTTTTTCCAGTATGTGAGATGCCAAGTCAGTGGGATAACCTACAAGATTTCCAAAACTTTCTGAGTTACTAGGAGGAAAACATCAAATAAGACTGAAAGTGGAAAACTATAGGGTTATACATGTAGGGGAGGAAGTATACAGAGACTGAACTTCTTAGGGTAAATGGGCCTTAGTTATCATAAAAAGGAGCATCGAAGTCACTGTGTTAATTCTTCCCATAGCCAACAAAGGTAACAATGGCACTGATATCACTCAAGAACAAAAAACATGTTTCTCCCTATTTAAAACCACAGTTCATTTTTACTTAAAACGCTACATACAGTTCTAGTCTAACACAGCCTAGCACTCCAATACCTGCTGAAATGAAAGAATGAAAACTTATAACTCTAATTTCTCCAAGAAATAAGAGGAAATAAAGACTTAGAAACTGAGGAAAATCCAAACAAATAAAAATAAATGATCAAGTGGACCACAGGACAGCCCTGTGAAGAAAAACAAGATAGGTGAGCATTCTTTCAGTTTAGAAAGGTGACAGTTACAAGGAAACATACAGCCTCTATACAACAACGGAAAGTATGGACAAGACATAGAGAAGTAAGCAAATGCTGTTGTAACTTCAAATAGAATACACAAATATAAAGCCAAGAAGTTAAACAAACTGAAAAACTCTCATCAGTTCCAAAACAGAGAGCACTGGTTTATACTGAGGAAAACTAAGATATCTGAAGGATATAATACTAAATCTTAAAAGTGAAATTATGTAACGCCAGTCACACCCTTCCCTAACATATTCCCTGATGGCATCACCTAAAGACAGAATAACAGACTGACTCAACTTGGCACTTCATAAATGTGCTCATCGACTTTTCATTTTGTCGTTCCCGTATTCCATCTGTTTATGCTCTGCATTTATTTTTTGATAGTGTATCATCTATGATTTTAAACATCTTTCCCCTTAGAGCAAGACTCAAACTATCTCTTTGACACATATGGCATCAAGTTTATTCATAGTGCATAAATATTTAGTAATTCCATTTGTAAGAAAGACATTATTCACAAACTGAAGATATAAAATATTATTGTTAAACTGCATTATAGGGGCTTCCCTGGTGGCGCAGTGGTTGAGAGTCCGCCTGCCGATGCAGGGGACACGGATTCGTGCCCCGGTCCGGGAAGATCCCACATGCCGCGGAGCGGCTGGGCCCGTGAGCCATGGCCGCTGAGCCTGCGCGTCCGGAGCCTGTGCTCCGCAACGGGAGAGGCCGCAACAGTGAGAGGCCCACGTACGGAAAAAACTACATTATACCTTCCAGGTTTAGGAGAGATGAGCCAAAAAAGGAATTTATAGTCTCATGGTAAGCCAGGCGGCATGCTAGTAAGTTATAAGAAAAATGTTTAAGAATGTATAACAACAGCTTTCAAACCACAATTATAAATACATAAAATTTCAAATAAAATAGGAGCTAGAGAGTACTTGGTAAAAACCTAAACAAACATCTATAATTGCATTACATATCAAAGAAATGCATAAAGGAATGAAAACTGCCTAGATCCAAGTTATATCTAATATGTTTTATATAATATGTGCCACTTGTAACTTTTTTTAGCCACGAGAACCCATTTCTTTCAATGTTTAAAACATGGACATTTCATAAAAATAGTATTTGTGAAATTATATAATTAAATAAGTAATTTCATAAAATAGAATTGCATTTTGCTATTATCATTCTATAATATTATTAAAGTATGTTAAGATTATGTTTACAGAATACCAAGTCATAATTCCAGTTATGCCAATTTAGTCAAAAGTCTAATCAGTCAGAGGATGGTAAAGCTAGGGAAA
>NW_006775603.1:5337390-5343976 GCF_000442215.2 Lipotes vexillifer | reverse complement strand
GGGAAAGATCTTGAAAATATCCTAGAGGTTCAGGATCATAGAAATGAGCATATTTTAATCCCCTGTAGCTCAGAAAAAGTAGTCAGAGGAAACAGTGTTTTCAAATCAAGGGCAAAAGTGAGACGAAGTAAGGGGTGGACGGAGAGTGGGAAGGCGGAGAGTAGAAGAGAATACAAACGAGCATTCACGCACTCACAGGCCTGAGGAGAAAAAGAGCTGCAACCCCAACAATTCAGACTGTGGCAGATACAGGAAAAGGTTTTGTTTTGTTTTTTTTTCCTTAAGCTAAATATGTTTTCAGTATCTTTAAACTGCTAAGCAGGAAGTATTCAAGAAATAGAGGCATCAAGTCATAGTCCTGGCCCAAGCATATAATATATATCCCCACGTTGTGGATCACAAAGGATAAATTTCAGAGCTAAAAAACTTGAAAGTTGAGTTTTTCTGAGCAGTTTTCAAATTCTTCGGGGCTCTGTGGAATAACAATGTAGGAGAGAATGTAGAAAAAAGTAGTACAGAAAATGTATGCACAAAATCTTTCATGTGCCTCAAGTACAGATCGTTTCAAGGCAATATATTTACAAGAGGTTTTGGATTCTCTGCTATTTTTAGAAACAACAGAACCTGCTTTTATTAGTAAAAGGTGTCAAAACAAACTTCTTTGGGGAAGAAGTTAACTTATACATGTGACTTTTATCTCAGTCTTAACATACTCTACAGAATGCTAAAAATGACAAAATTCAGATAATTTTAAGTTAAAGAATTTCTTACACCCTCTTTAGTTAACGAGGAAGCATACATTATTCCATAAATATGCAAAATTATGGAGTAGGAAATGCCTAATGTGCCTACATAAATTGCAAGGGTTTGATGACTGAAGCAAGGAGTGAATCAGGTCCATTGAGAATTACTAAGAAAAACATAATCAAACATAAATGCCACAGAATACAAAGATCATTTTCCAAATTGGTTCCAGAAACAGCTCCTAGGTAAATTTCCATGAAAAGCTAATTTAATTCAATTAAACAGTATAGCATGGTTTTCTTCTTCAGAAAGAATTTAAATATTTTCATTTGCTACAGATGTTAAAGTGTTTTAAAGAATAATTGATTTAATCCTGAGAGAAAGATTCAAAACTGTTTAAGTATATTGAATGGAAAAGGACTTACTGAGCAGATATATCTTAATTACAACAGCATCCATCATTTATAAAGTACACAGAGTAAAACCTACAACAGTTAGTATTTTTAAAGTCTTTACATTATGTACTGACATAAATGCAACATTGTTTCTCACTCAAAATTATAAAATTACAGGACATGATAAAATACTCAGAGAATGTTTGTCCTCCATATTAGTATATTATTCGAATCCTACACCTCCATCATGCAATGGAGGGAACAAATTTATCATTTAAAAATTAACTAATAGTTAAATATCTTCTGGAATAATTCAGGTTTCCCTGGATAACTTTTCCTAGTTAATCTCAACATTACGTAAGTTCACTCACAGTCAGTCAGGATGAGTAAGTAATGGCTTCAAAGCAGCCTGGTCATGGATTCTTGTGGGTCCATCTGGCTGCTGGCTAGAACACTGGAATGACTCATAAATGAAGCAACCTGAGGTCACCTAGTTCAGGTCTCTTAAACAGAATAGCCAACTGCTTACCAGGTGGTTCCAATTTCCAAGAATACTTAAAATGAGAAACTCATTCTAGATACACCATTTTATTTTCATATTGTCTCTGGCCACAGAATTGGGTAAGTAAGGAAGGAAGCTCTTTTGAAATATAGATTACCAATCATCTGAAGGCCAGACTACATGTCTGGGATTGAGAATATTATATAAATAAAGTCAAATGAAAAACAAAGGTAGGACACAAAACCATATTATGCTCCCAATTTTGTAAAGAAAAAAAAAATGTTAATAAAAAGTTATTTCTGTGTGGTAGAAGAGAGTGATTTTAATTGCTACAATTCTCTGAATTTCCCAAGTTCACTTCAAAGAATATGTATTCTTTATTAGAAAAATATAACCGTAAGTAGTTTTTCAAAAGACCTGGCTCAGTGAGCCCCAGAGACCGTGAGTATACTTACATCTATACAGGCAGGAAGTTTTTCCCTGGGTAATGAAAAAAAACATTCATTTTACCTTTAAAAAGAAAAAAGGGGAAGGACAGGGGAACAGGAACTGGGTCCCCACTCTATAATAGGTGTGACAGGTAAAGGAACAAGTCCTCTCTCTCAGGAGACAATAAACTGGTGAAATGGTTAGCCAATTATTTGTATCAATTTTTCCAAAAGTGTATTCTGAGGACTATTAGTCCAATGATAAATGGAGGGAAAAATATCGGTATAAGCCCCAAGGTCAAATACCCCTTTGGGGGATGGTCACAATGCACATGAGCATAATTAAGGCTCAGAAAAGGCGCCTCTGTGGTGTTTACTATGTGCCTGACATTGCTCTAAACACTATACAAATATTCACCATTATAATCCTCAAACAAACCTATGAAGTAACCACTATTATTGTCATTCCCAGCTTACAGATGATGAAGCTGAAACACAGAAGGTTCAGTAACCTGCCCAAGGTCACACACCTGTTAAGTGATAAAAAAGCAGTCAAACTCCAGAGTCTCCACAGTTCAGCAGTAGGCTACGGTGCCATCTATGGGATCCTTCTTAGGCTAGACAACCTGACATACCCAAAAACCACTGTTCCGTGGAACAGATCATGAAAACAATGCAATCAAGTAAAACATACTGTTATATGTAAACTGTGTATGTGAATTAGTCGGACAGCTCACACTGCTTCAAAACTCTAATTTCTCACTTAACGTGTGATGAGATAGAATCACGTTGCAATGGTATTAGGACTAAAAATATCTAGAATTAGGAAACAAGAGAAATTTGCTTAGATTGTTTTACGGCTCTGTGGCCATTTAATAAATCACAAACTTGATTTGTAAATATTATGTTTAGTTTTTTATTTCTTGTCCCCTTCCCAATCCTCAACCCAAGTAAGGACAAACATCTGCCTTTTTGCATCCACGCCTAGCACAATGCATGGACCTAAACAGTGACTCTACACATATGCACTGCGTTAACAAATGAATAAAAGTGAAATAACCAAATTACATACATAGAAGGCTTACAGACTATCAAGTAAAAATTTAAGCCAATAAACTGGTTGACAGAAAAGTATTTACATAACACAATGCAAGTTTTCTGTGCCATTGCTGCATGGATAGAAGCAGATAATTTGGGGTGGAAAGCAGATGTCCAGAGTTAAGGGGAGCCAACTGCTCTTATCAATCGAAGAGGGCTCCAAAAAGGAGGTGGCTTTCAGAAGCTGAATCAACAGAAAATGGGACCTTAACTGTTACAACTTCTGATAAACTGAAGAGGGGTTGTTTACAAACCAACAATTTAATAAGGTATAGGTAGGAGTGCAAAAGAACCTGAAGGGTAGTACAGTAAATCAGGGTAGTAAGAGCAGAGGAACTAACTCCAGAGATTACTGGACTCCTGAGGGAGAGACTGACATAGAGGTTACCTGAAAAGAAGCAGTGACTTTCTGTGCAGAGACACAGGCAGTCCAAGCTGATCACGGAAGAAGCAAACTGAAGAATCAATACCCTCCCCCTAATCTCCCGCTGGAGGTCTCCAGTGACCTAAGCCATCTGGAAATCAGCATGGTTCAGCCAGGTATCGTCCTGGGCAGAGAGCATAGAGTAGAAGGGTTGAGGGCAGATCTGGAGAGACAAACAGAAGATATCTGACATAGAAGCCAATGTGTATAATTCATGAGGTTTCAGCAAAATAAAGTTAGACAGAAAGAGACGACAGAAGAGACTCTTAACTAACTGAAAAGGATCTAAAGAAACAATGAAAGAGAACTGCTAGATACATAAGAGCAAGGTAATGCCAGCTGTTTGTAAGCCCATTTGAGGAGAGCACTACACTTGTTAATAAGAGGAAGGATCTGGGGATAATCCCCCATTACGTGTACTATTAGGACTAAATGTTTATTGGACAACAGCAGAACAGTAGCCTGTTTCCAGAAAAGAAACTGATGATTTAGTACCTTTTATAGATGGCTGTAAATTCTATTAGTTAGATGAAACTCACTGATTTCTATCAAGAGATTAATTTAGACAAAGTCACCATCATTACAGACTTCCTTGGAATCCCTTCAGATTCATAAATCAACAAATTAACTAGTGACAGATGTGTCTGTACTTGTTTAAGTCCATATCTATGTAACTGCTATAAAAATGACAAAAATGTTTATCTCAAGACAGCCAGGCAAGAAATGTTATAAAGAGATATATTGGATTGTATCTCTTTTCCTTTAGCCAATAAGTAAATGCAACCTGCAGAAAAATCATTTCCAAACTTGCTACTTATTATCTTCTAAAGTTGAAGGCACATGCAGCCATATACTTGTTGAAAGAAAGGAAAAATAAAGTCAGGGGAATCAAAACTATGGGTCTCTAACAGACTCTATCCAACAGCGTTCCACAAATATTTACTAAATGCTTACTATACACCAGCTCTTTGGAAAGGCTGGGATGCAACGGGTGAGATCCAGATCTAAACTGTGGACTTTACAGTTAAGTCTTCCAAGAAGCATGCAAAGTTTTCAAAGCTGAGGGGTAGAAAAATATGACACTCAAACATGATTAGAGGAATTGTGACTTGCTTCCTTTCCTCTGTAACCAGAACACAAATTTTATGTACAATGAAGTGCAGAGATGTTAGCTGGAAGACCCAAGCACACCCAGGTAGTTCAAAGGTCACTCTGAGCCCTAAAGAACCTTATCACAGCACTTCCCAAAACACCCTGCAGGGGCTTCCCTGGTGGCACAGTGGTTGAGAGTCCGCCTGCCGATGCAGGGGACACGGGTTAGTGCCCCGGTCCGGGAAGATCCCACGTGCTGCAGAGCGGCTGGGTCCATGAGCCATGGCCGCTGAGCCTGCGCGTCCGGAGCCTGTGCTCTGCAACGGGAGAGGCCGCAACAGTGAGAGGCCCGTGTACCACAAAAAACAAACAAACAAAAAAAAACACCCTGCAGCCTCCAAGTCAAGACACTTGCTTGCAGCCCACAAGATATCTGAAGGAAGGTAAAGAGGTGACATCTGGGAACTGTAAGGTGTCGAGGTCTGCAATTTAAAAGTAAAAGCTCAAAAAGAGTCATGCACCACAATGTTCACTGCAGCTACAAGAGCCAGGACATGGAAGCAACCTAAGTGTCCATTGACATAAGAATGGATAAAGAAGATGTGGCACATATATACAATGGAATATTACTCAGCCATAAAGAGAAACGAAATTGAGTTATTTGTAGAGAGATGGATGGACCTAGAGTCTGTCCTACAGAGTGAAGTAAGTCAGAAAGAGAAAAATACCATATGCTAACACACATATATAGAACCTAAAAAAAAAAATGGTTCTGAAGAATCTAGGGGCAGGACAGGAATAAAGACACAGACATAGAGAATGGACTTGAGGACATGGGGGGAAGGGTAAGCTGGGACGAAGTAAGAGTGGCATGGACATATATACACTACCAAATGTAAAATAGATAGCTAGTGGGAAGCAGCCGCATAGCACAGGGAGATCAGCTCAGTGCTTTGTGCCCACCTAGAGGGGTGGGATAGGGAGGGTGGGAGGGAGATGCAAGAGGGAGGAGATATGGGGATATATGTATACATATAGCTGATTCACTTTGTTGTACAGCAGAAACTAATACAACATTGTAAAGCAATTATACTCCAATAAAGATGTTAAAAAATAAAAAATAAGAAAAAAAAAGTAAAAGCAACCACTGAACCAGTGGACTGCTGCAATGTAGATCAACTGCAGCGGGGGGCGCGGCGGGGACCACCCACCATGACTCGTGATTCAGCCCAGTGACTCTTACTCACAGATAAGAACGATGTCTGATCAGTCTCTGAGGGTTCCACCCTTGGCCAAACCACCAAACTCCGCTAGATCCTTCTCACAGCTTCCCACATCATCTTCACACATTCTTGCTCATATTACAGACAGACATGCTAAGTCACATTTGCTCACTTCTGTTTAAAATCCTCCAGGGGGACTTCTCTGGTGGCGCAGTGGTTAAGAATCCGCCTGCCAATGCAGCAGACATGGGTTCAAGCCCTTGTCCGGGAAGATCCCACATGTCGCGGAGCAACTAAGCCCGTGTGCCACAACTACTGGGCCTGCGCTCTAGAGCCTGTGAGCCACAGCTACTGAGCCTGCGTGCCACAACTACTGAGCCCACATGCCATAACTACTGAAGCCCACGTGCCTAGAGCCCATGCTCCACAACAAGAGAAGCTACTGCAATGAGAAGCCCGCGCACCACAACGAAGAGTAGTCCTCGCTCGCCACAACTAGAGAAAGTCCACGCATAGTAACAAAGACCCAACGCAGCCAGAAATAATTAAATCAAAAAAATAAAAAATAATATAAAAAAATTTTTTTAAAAATCCTCCAGGGGCTGGGCTTCCCTGGTGGCGCAGTGGTTGAGAGTCCGCCTGCCGATGCAGGGGACACGGGGTCGGGGCCCGGTCCGGGG
>NW_006775603.1:5332967-5337042 GCF_000442215.2 Lipotes vexillifer | reverse complement strand
AGGAAAAAAAAAAAAAAAAAAAAAAAAAATGCATACCTTTTAACATGGGCCTGGCAATCTCTGTGACCTCATTTCTACCATTTCCCCTAACTGCCAGTGTGCCCAGCTTACTGCTGCTTTAAAGACACTCTTAATAATCCCTGTGCCCGAAGTTCTCCCAGATCTTCACTGGGCTGGCTCTTTCTTGTTCAGGAACATCCTTAGAGAGGCCTTCCTTGGCTACCTCATATAAAGTAACCCCAGTCATTTGCTGTCATAACACCCTGTCTTAGTTTCCTAATGGCAATTTCCATTATTGAAAATTACCTTACTCATGTGCTCGTTTATAGTTCATTGTATTTCCACTCTCTAGAATGAGAGTTCAGTGACAACAAAGATCTTGTGCCTCTCATGGCTGCAGTGTCCCAAAGTATATAATAACACCAGGCAGAGAGCAGGCACTCAAACATTTAAGTAAAGCTGAATGTAATTAAGATAACTGGCATGTAAGTAGATGTTCTAAAACTCATGAAAACAGGTTACTGCCTGATGTAAATCATGCATTACCTTTTTTATCTTAATACTACAGATGAGCTTTAAAAGTACTCAGAAGTAACATAAAATGTCCCTGTCCCCAAATCTTCACTTCTCTCTCCAGATTCTACCCCTAAAAAGTTTTAGTTTTCCTTAATTTTAATTATTAAAGTGTGAGTGACTCTGAAATCTGTTTCTAGCCCTGGCCCCTCCCTCTCCCTGAATTCTGACCTGCCTCTATATATTATAACACCTCCACTTCAATTTCTGTCATCACATCAAATCTGTCACATGGAAACCTGAAATTAGTATCTCTCAGGCAAAAGCAATTTCTCCTTCTATCTTTAACACTTTTATCAACTAGCCTCCAGATACCCAGATTTAAGAGCTAGAAATTATCTTGATTATGAAATTCAAGACCTGGAAGGGAGATTGGAAAACAAGTGAAGTGGTCTTCAAGCTTTTTTTAAACTACGTTAGCCCTTTTTCAAACAAAAGCTCACAGGGAAGTCTGACACGTAAAAGAGATGAATCTACAGTTGTTCTGGGAGTTAAACTGGTAGTCTCTGAAGAAAAACTTCAGAAAGAGCTCTTAACCTGGTCCAAACGTCATTTTTCTCTCCCCACCCCTCTTCAACATACACACTGAAAGTTACAGAGGAGACCACTGAAGTCCAGAGAGCTTAAATCTTCACAGCTAGAACTATCAGTCTGCCCAATATGACAGTTAGCAAGCAGAACAGCGCTTAACACATAAAAGCACTTAGAAGGCAATGTTTTCAAAGACAAATATTACCTCCATGCATATGTATAACAAGAGTTATTGCAGATTGATACATTTCATGCATGACTTTTATTGGTTGGCCTGAGAAGGGATTTTCAGAGTTGCAACAATTGTTTCCTTCTAATAATACATTTATCCACTTCTAGTGGAAGCAAGCAAACATGAGTCCAGTAAAGAGAACTGTGGCACAGTGAATATAACAGAAGGTCTCAGCTCTATAGCCTACGTGGCTTCATTGTCTAGTTTTGAGCATGGTTTTCAAATTCTTTGGTCCTCATCTGCTTCATCGTTCATATTGTGTGATGAGATGCTTTCTACGACTCTCTCAACCCTCAGTCTATGTGTCACTATTATACCACACTAAAGTATTTCCCTTGAACTACTGCATCTACAAAGGGTTAGAATCACAAGTTAGAAACAAATTGGAAGAGAGCAAATCATCCTTCGAGGATTTTTTGAGTGTCACATGGCATGTAATGTGCCAGGCATTCGAAATGCAGAGAAGATAAGAAAAGGACACTATCCCACCTCAATGAGAAAACAGCCAGAGGGAGACCCAAGCAAGTAATTACACGGCAGAGAAGTGAACGCTGAGGGAGGCGTGCATAGAAGCCAGAGAGGCAGAGATGAGGTGGCTTACAGAAATTAGGAAAGGCTTTGCTGGGTTGGAGTAGATGACAGTCGACTTTAGATTTAAATGATAAATATGAGTTGAGCGCTGAGGTAAAGTAAAGGATGCTACATGTACCCCCCAAAAATCACATTTTAAATTGCCTTATACTTTTAAATAAATACTACAATCAGCATTTACTGTAACAAAAATAAATTTATCAGGCCATCTCACAGTTTTCAACGTTGATGAAGAAAAAATTAAGTCAATATCCTTTTAATAAAGATTATTTAACGACTGGAACATTTTGAAGGGCATATATGAATATACCATGAGTAGAGGCAGCACGTCACTCAGGGACAAAAATCTAACAGGGAATTTCAGACACCCCTGCCCAGGCTAAATGCTATGCAGCACCTGGCAGACAAGGTGGCAAAGCCCCTATAAAGAGTGATGATTCACTAACATGACATAAATCAAGATTTTAACTCACCAAAAACTAACATTTTGATTTAAAATCACAAATCAGTGCCACTAAAATGCATCAGCAGAACCCAGCACATGAGTAATGAGATCAAATCAACTCATATCTTGTGACCAAAAGGAAAAGGTGGTTTTCTAAATGGTAATTCAGATTGGACAAATAACACACTGTATCAAGTTTTAGAGCCCTAGGCCATATTTTGCTAAAAACAAAGGTACACTATGCATGACTAAAGAAAACAGTGAAAATCAGAGCAATTAATTTCCCATTAAAAAAAACCATCGCTGCTATGATTTGCTTACAGCACACAACCTTTTTTTGCATCATACAATGATCTAAGTGTGTAATAACTTGCATATTTCTCTAAGATGTAATATCCTTCAAAACATCCTTAGAGTGAATGTTTTCCAAAGAAATTACTGATCTCTGGAATGTGTCGTGTTTTAAAATTACTGACAAATCCTTTCCTATTTTCTTTGCAGTTAGAAATAATTCTTCTTGATCACCAGAGTGTAAAGAGGTATAAGAGTACAAAGACTGAATATTTTCTTAAAGACAAGGGTCCCAGTTGACACGACATTTCCCACGATTTTCCCAAAACAATAATTAGGAGAGCTGTCATTAGGATCCTAAAAATGTATGTAAGAAAACAGTTATTAGTTGGCATCAGTTTAGGATAGCAAGAAATTTCCTTAAGTGCTCTTTCAAATTATTTTCAAATACTTTTCAGTTAATTCGTCTCACTACTGGTGGAGCCTTTTCTGTTTCTTTCCAAAATCCAGGAATCTTTTCTCAGGTGGATCTGCTTCACTGCAGATATGTTTGGTACACTCACTTTATATGTCAGGGGCAGTAAGTAGCTCTCTTCTGTTTTCTTTCACTGGCACTTTTGTGGCTGCTCAGTCACTGACCTCACCTTGGTGGAAAGGTGACTAAGAAAAGAGCAATTCCTAATAACTCAAGGAAACCAGTGTTCCCATGTCTGTGGACAACCAACACGAGGGACCCAGGATCCAGCTGGAGTGGTGCAGCTCAAAACGAATAAGGCACCGCACTGAACAACTTCCAGAGGATCTTGTCTCAGGTCGAAAATCCTAACACCGCAAGGAACCGACAGAAATACGGAGCCCTGCCAGAAACGCGGACGAGTAGACTGATGGGTGCAGAGAGCGAGAGCTAGGGGAGAGGAGAGACAGTGAGACAAGTGAGCAAGTCAGCCTCTAAATGAGAGACACCGAAAGTGTGCGCTCTCAGGGTGGAAGATACGGAGACCGAGAGGAAGGGACACATTGAGAGACAAGAGACAGAAAAGGAGGTGGGAAGAAAGAGAGAAACGGGGCGGGGGGAGGGAGGAAGAGGGCAAAGAAACACTGAGAACGTGAGAGAGAGACAGAACAACAAACTGAGGCACAGAAGCACCAGCGGCAGAGTCAAGCCGGGTCCGTGGCACCGGGACCAGCCCGCTGCGGACTTTCTCCGCCAAGAGACTGGGTCTCGGGAGGCGTCCGGGGCAGGTGGCTCCGCACGGAGCTGGGGGCCCGCGGGTCCTGCGTCGGCCCGCGAAGTTTCCCCCCGACTCCGAGGCTGCCCTCCGCCTGCTCCCAGGTCCCGACTCCCCGCCTCGGCGCGTCCCTCCTTCCCCAACTCCGGAGCACGTGTCCCGCCCGCGGCCGCCTCTGCGCCC
>NW_006775603.1:5308654-5332925 GCF_000442215.2 Lipotes vexillifer | reverse complement strand
CCGCTTCTCTGCCGGCGCGGGCACTAGGTCCGGGGTTCCCGGCAGAGCCGCCAGCACACAAAGCGCGGGCAGCCGCCGCCCCACGGCCGTGCGGCTTGCTCTCCTCCCGCCAGCACGCCCGCCCGGCCCCGCGCCCGGCTGCCGCTCGGCCCGCGCCGCCCTCCGCCCTCCCGCCGGCGCGGCCGCCCCCCACACGCCGGGACGGCGCCCGCGCGCCCTTCCGCGCGCCTTACCCGCCTCTGCGCCCCGGCGCTGGTGTTCTCGGCGCCGCGGTCCTGGGTCCCCCGCCCGCTCCCGGCGCCCCGCAGGCCCGCGCCCGCTCCGCGCCCCGCGTCCGGCCCCGCAGTCAACTTCTAGCCGCCGTGGCTGCTCGGACGCCGCCGCCGCCTCGGGACTTTTTTTTTTTCTTCTCGCTCCTCGGCTGCCTCTGGAATTTTTTTTTTTTTTTTCACTTGCCCTCTCCAGCTCCCACTAGTGATTGGAGCCTGAGAGCCAAGTACTTAGCGGAGGGATTACACTTCTCGACGCGCTTGGAGCTGCCCCAGAGCCGCCGCCCGTGTTTGGAAGGGTGAGCGGACCTGGGGAGCCCGGCGCCGCCCACCCTTCCGCTGCCCTGCGTCCCCTGCATCGAGGGGGACCCTCCCAGCTCAGTCTGCCTCTCAGAGCCTCACCTCGATTTCAATCACAGATGCTTTCTCGGTCATGCGTAAGGGGTTACCAAAAAAACTAGGTTTGAGGAACAAAAATTCGTGGGATTACTGTACCTCGAGAGCCGGAAGGGGCACCCAAAGATGATAGTCGAGCGCAGTAGACTGAAACTCTTCAAGGCCCCTGACACTTTTGAGAAGATGATAAGACGTTAGCGCACCTCGTAAAAAATACTTACATGCCAAATTATGCCTGCAGTTCTGGACGAGGAGTAGGAACCCTGAAACACAGGTGGGCCTCCTAAGGAAAAGAAATATTTCCTTTCTTCAAATATTTTGAAATTGTCAAAAAAAAAAAAAACCTCCCATTTGTATTTGATGAAATTTTACAATTAGCAATGTTTACTTTGAAAAAGTATGTACTGTCTTTGCGGTTTCCTTGCTAAATCGTTAAGTGTTGAAATATTTTCTGCAGAGGTAAATATAAATCAAGCTAGTCCACAGTCTTTCAGGAAACTTGGGGAAAATAGTTAACTTTTTAAAATCAGCTATTTTGCCAGCTGTATATCCCAGGGAGACATGTAATAACTTCCAATTTTTTTTTTCTTCCCAATGTCTTTCAGCAGCCTATCCTCCAGAATTAATTTCCTCCTTTTGTAAAATTTTTCCATCTTCCAAATATATTGATAAACCCTCTCTAGTCACCATCAAGTGTGTGATTCAAATAATTTAATACAATTTCACTCTGATGTAGTTTTCCAATTTTTTCACATCTATTTCTATTGTCTAATTCTTAGCCTACCATTTTCTTTCAACTCCTCCCTTTTCTTAAATTATTCCTATTAAATGATTTTATGTTAAACATTAAATACAATCCTTTGAACGTATAAGAAATTCAATTGTGTAGAAATGTACTTTATGCACCTCCCACTGAGGAGCATGTGGTGCTCCAGGCATTTATTGATGAGTCTGTGAAACGTGGGCACATTTTCCTCAAAGACATGTCAGGGTCCCCACAAAACTCTACTTGCCCCATAACAAATCATGATATTATCTGAACCATGATAGTACCAGGACTAACCTGCATTCTGGTTTCTGGTGCCAGGCTGGAAGAGGAAAGTTCTGTTTGACATAACACTAGAAATTTTCCAAAACAGGTAGCATTTGTCATTGGCATCCTCTCACCTCTCTTATTCAGCCTTCATTCTAATCCTTAGTACCAGTAATCAATTTTCTCACTGTCCTCAGAATCCCAAGGTAGAATCCACACATTTTACCCTTACCACCAAATCCTCTCTGCTCCTAAATTACCTTCCTCATTGTTCTCAAATTTCCTATCATCTCCATCTTCTGACATTAACTAGGTTTAAAGAGGAGATCAAGCTGATTGAATTGATCCCCTCTACTGTGTGAATTTCTCATAACTTTTATTTGACAAATGTATCTTTTCCTCTTAGAGTTTCAGTCCTCACAAATTACAGTGAAATAACTGAGACATTAAAAAAGTTTTGGAGCAGAGAGTGTGGGGGTTGCCCATGTCTTTTCAGAAGCTTTACTAAGAATTGGCTTACCTCTACTCAGCAAATATCCTTCTAAGCATCTACTGGACATAAGACTAATCCAGAGAGTACAGGCATCTCTGGGTAGGGAAGACAGAGATTAAATGAGATATTTTTAAAATTCCAAATCAGAGGAATAAAGAAATTTCTATAGGTTTTCATTTAAAAAAAAAAAAAAAGCACTCTGGGTGAGAGAGAATCAGAGAGGAAGTCAAGGAAGTCAGGGAAACTCTTTGAGGTATACCTTAGAAGGTAGCATTTCAATAGGCAGGGATAAGGAATCTGGGGTATAAGCCATTCAACAATGTACTTTTACTGAGTACCTATGGCATGCCATGCACTGGTGTTTCAGATTTAAATTCTGTCCATCCCTTCTTGAAACCCTTAAGAGACATATATTTTTTAAAGATTAGAATATTATAGGAGAAATACAGTAATCAGTAGATGAAAGCACATCTATTGGAGCACAGAGAAAGGAACTATCCTGCCTGGGAATGGCAGGAAAAACTGCATGGAATAGTCCCATTTTATCAGGGTCCTGAAAGATCTTTAGAGACCAAAGAGCCATTAGAAAGAGAATAAGCATTCTAAGTAGAGGGAACAAAATAAAAAAGCATAGTGCATTTAGGGAGCAACTGGTAGCTCAGTGCTTCTACCTAAGTTATGAGGAGAAGGTGCAGCAGATAAATCTCAGGCTAAGCAGTGTTCAGGAATGACCTTGCCAGATGGGCCAGTGAAATAGGTGTTTCCTTGCTAGGTGATAAGGAAACATTGGAGATTTTTAAACCAAGGAATTATATGGTGGATTAGGACTTTCAGAAGATCATTTAGAAGTACCTAGAGAGGGAGAAATGGAAGCACAGAACCAACTAGGAGTCTGTCGTGTAAAGAGTAAAGATCTGAACCCAGATAGAGACGTGGCTACCGAGATCACTAGCAGACTTGGAAAGCACTTGAGATAGAGTTGTAGCACATTCCTTGGCCTCACAACCTGGGGTGGTGGTGCTTTTAAAGGCAATAGGGATCACTGAGGCAGAAGCTATTGAGAAGAGGAGGCAAAGGCTCAGTTTGGTGGGATGACAAATCTGAGCAAAAGCACAATTTCTCTTTTCGTCCAGTTGTTAAAAGTAAATCATCTAAAAGTTCCAGGTATCTCAGGAGAGGACACCAAGGCAGTAAAAGCCAGAGCTCTCATGGCAGGCTTATTTCCCACTGAGGAAGACATTTACCCAGCTCCGCTGGATTCAAACTATTTGGGGAATTTACATGCAGCTAAATAGGACAGACCTGAGAAAGTGATTAGGTGAGCTTGCTTCTCTGCTTTCAGCTTCCCCTTTCTGCAACTGTTTCCTCCTCATCGCTATCCTTACTCTCAACATCTTTCCCTTTTCCACCTCCCACTCTTCCAAAACTATAAAGGATCTGACCACCATTATTATTTTATCATAAGTCAAGGCATACTATGGTAAGTAACATTCTAGAGTGTGTGCTTTTAAGTTATTTCTCTCTAGATGTGGCATAAAATATTCTCTTTTGAGATATCTTAGGAATCAGGTGAAAGAAAAATTTCAGAAGAAAAATCTTTTTCTTTCCCCGTGATTCATACTGCCGTGGTTATCTTAGAACCCACTGCTAATGCATTGACCCTACATACACAAAGTAAGAGATTAAGCCTCTCAACTGGTATTAAAATCCTTGCTTGTTAGTATAAGAATGTATAAGTATTGGCAAAATGTGTACTTCTGTAACAGAAGCCAAATTTATTAATTACCCTGTGCTAGGCACACTACTAAGTACTTCATACATATGAACATATTGAGGTCTCATAACAAGGTAGGTACTATTTTCTTCCCAATTTTACAGATGAGGAAATTGAGGCACAGAGAAGTTAGATAACATGCTCAAGGCCATGCTACCAAGTGCAAGAGGCAGGATATGAACCCAGGCAGTGTGGCCACAGCACCTCAGGCTTATTCAGTGTACTAAACTAAACTACTCTGCAGCAGTGAGAACATTTTTAAGTATCCAATGAACAGATACTAAGCAAAAATACCTAAAGATTTTGAATGTAAGACAATATGTGAGCCAGATCCTAGAAAGTATGGAAAAACAAAGTACTTGAATCCTTTATATTTTATTAAACAGTTTCCTAAGTGTCTTAGAAAGCTAGCACCTGGGTTAAAAGCTGGTGATGCCAGAAACATGGGAAGCAATAGGGTCTGTGGCTTTTGAAATGTCCCTCTCTGGGTCAGTATATAATGCCTTTGACTAGGCCCTCTGACAACTTGTAAACTTCCTGAGGATTCCTTTCCTGTCTTTTATCACTCTCCACAACCATATTTTTTTTAAACACAACTACTCTTGCTAGTTAGATATGAGTGAGTTGAGCGCAGTCAGAATTTTTCACATCGTATAGCAGATTGCATCATGAGGTGGTGAAATTCCCATCTCAGGGATTCAAGCAGAGGTAGAGATGGAATATTATGCAAGAGGTTCCCACAGTGGGCAGGAAGGCAGACCAAAAATCTCTAAGACCCCTTTCTATTGATACTTTCTGAGTCTGTATTTAACATAGTGTGAATAATTTAAACTATTAACACGAGTACAACATAAATATGATATATATAATTCATATAAATATTAATGTTCCTAGTATTAAAATGGCTATTAAACAACTTTAATATTAATATGAATGAATATGTTGATAACTCACTCTGATGCATGTCAGTGATAATCTCACAATTAAAAAATAAAAATTGATTCCATAGTTGTATCCTGAAACTTCTACTCTATTTTCTGCTGTTCTCTTTATTTGATTTTATTTAAAACAGCTGTGATTGCATACAGGAAAAAATAACAAATTCTAGTTCTGTAACTAGAACTAATTTTGTCCAATATGTAAGCTCAAGAAAAATAGAATTCCTCAATTGAAAGAGAAATAAGCCGTGAAAAAAAATCTGAAGCAGAAATGCTAAAATGATTTTACTTTCTTTTGCTGTCAACATTGTTCCAATTTTTCTTAATAAAACCAGTTATAATATCTACCTATTTTTATGCTGCCAAATTATCCAGGGCCTGGTGTAAATTAATCCCTTTGAAATCAGATTTGAATACAATGTCATTTCACTTCAATTTTTTAGGCTTTCCAGAGCCCAAGCATTTTTTTTTTTGAACTACCCCGACCCATACACCTACATAATTCCTAAAACTGGAAAATTAGGAAAAAATTCTGCAATGAAACTTATAAAAATTCTTACATCTGTTTCTTTGGAGTCTCATGTTCCTGATGACTTTTTCCTTCTTAAGTGATTTGCCAACCTTGGAACTTCTCAGTGTTTTCCTGACTCACAGTATATTTACAGTGTGTATCTCAGGAAGAAATATACAGCAATTATTTCTTTCTGTTCTAGAAAAAATAAAAGTTAGGAAACAAAAACATAAAGAGCAAATCTTCAACTAAACTACCTGAAAAGAAAGGGATTTGACTCATTAAATAAAAGCCTATTTTTTTCCATCATATATTCTTCAGTGAATAGAATTGTTTTAAGCTAATGGAGAAAAGAAGTTGAACCTCCGTTCCATAAATCCAGAGCTTTGTGCCTTATATAAATTCATAAAAACTTAACACAGTGTTAATGTCAGAACAATATTGAATATAACTGCATGAACTATAAGGTGACATTTTCGGAAGTTCTTATTGCCATTCCTAATTATAAGAATATCCTGTGCTTTGAAATGACATACTGTGAAGACATTCATACTGGAGCACTGAAAGCTATACAGATTTCTATACCACAAAATAAAATACCTAGATTGATTATCTCCAGGGCATACTGCAGCATAAAGCCACACAGGCTTCCTTGGGAATCTTCAACAAATCCTGGAAGTTTCACACTGCTATTAATGGAAAGAAAAATGACAGAACTGAAGTCTAAGGAGGAAAGGACCAAAGAGAAAACAAGTCCTCCAAGTAACAAAAACTAGCAGGAACGAGGAAGCAGAAGATCAAGGAGGAAATGTGAAGAAATTACATTCTAGGGCTTCCCTGGTGGCGCAGTGGTTGAGAGTCTGCCTGCCGATGCAGGGGACACGGGTTCGTGCCCCGGTCCGGGAAGATCCCACATGCCGCGGAGAGGCTGGGCCCGTGAGCCATGGCCACTGGGCCTGCGCGTCCGGAGCCTGTGCTCCGCAACGGGAGAGGCCGCAACAGTGAGAGGCCCGCGTACCACAAAAAAAAAAAAAAAAAAAATTACATTCTAAAATATCTCTTTTCTTTCTGGCAGAATTCTGTTTTAACACACAGATAGGATTTGTGATTTTGTCAACTAGCACTATTCATTAAGTTGAGCTAGATATTTACACAGTAAATCAGAACACATGAAATGTTGAAGATCTAATTATAACTCACCTGCTTACAAAAATGGTGGGGTTCTCCTTTGCCTACAAAATAAGTCCATGCATCCCAATAAGACCTTTAGGGCTCATTGCAATCTGACCTCAGCATCCCATTCCAGCCACATCTCCTGCCAAACATGCCAGCCTCATGGACTGCTTGCCAAACATCTTCACACCTCCCACCATTTCTCCTGGTTAGTATACCATCTGGCCCATGACCACTATCCCTTCCTCATCTGAGGTTCACCTTCTAGACCTTAGTCAAATATCTTTCCTTTCATAAAACATGTCTTCATTTCACCAGGCATATTAGTCACATCTTCTCATACTTCTGCATTACCACTCTCATACATTTTATACCTCTTATATTCTTAGCACAGAGCACAGTGCCTAGTACATAAAAGGTGTTCCATATATCTTTGCTGTTAAAGGAAGACAAAATTATAAAACTTCACGATTATGTTAGACTCATGAGGCCAGATTTTAGAACCATCTGTAGATTTCCAACTGTATCAGCCACTCAAAGGTCTTTGAAACAACAATCAACATGCCACACGTGGGTTGTATGGGCAGCAGTATATATGGGGTTTTGTTAGGGATTTATAAAAACAAAAAAATTAAAAACAGGAAAAATTTAAGAGAAGGAAAAAAACACACAAGTTTATTTACTGTAAGGTCAGGGCAAGCAATGGCCTAGCACAAAAAATGGGCAGACCAACCTGCAATTTGGGTTGGGTGTGGGATGAGGAAAGCCCAAACGATGGAAGTTCAGTCTGGCATGCGAGTGACCGTCTCAGGGGCAAAATTTCTTCATTCCTTGCTCAAGGATTCAAAGACTATTATCTTAGCCCAATCAGGGTGCTAAAACAAAAATACTACAGACTGAGTGGCTTAAACACATTTATTTCTCACAGTTCTGGAGGCTGGGAGTCTGAGACCATGGTGTTAGCAAGGTTGAGATCTGGTAAGGGCTCTCTTCCAGTTCACAGATAACTGACTTCTCATTGTACTCTTATATGGCAGAATTGTCCTTTCATCCACCTCATAAAGGCACTAATCCCATTCATGAAGGCTTCACTCTCCTGACCTAATTACCTCCCAAAGGCCCAATCTCTTGATAGCATTAAAGGTTAGGATTCAACATCTGAATTTTGGGAGGACGCAGACATTCAGTCCATAAGAACTATTATCTCTAAATGTTAGAAAACAGCCAGCAAATCATCAAACTGCTGAGAATGTTATCAGATTTTCAAAGCAGTCATATCTGAACACAGTGTTTCAAGATGTTTTCTGATGCAAACGAAAGCTCCTTTAGGACACAAACACGCAGTTAGTAACCTGGCACATATCCAGGGTTTGTTGAATATGTGAGGAGTGAATGAACATAACATGACAATGTACAATTTCCTAGTGTTTGCTGTTTCACACACCAAGCACTCTTATGGAAGAAAAAGAACAGACTGATTCCTCTCTCACACACCACACGCCTATTATAGGTCAAATAAACTGAAATTTAGGGGTGAGCTGAAATAACAAGAGGAGTAATAATATGGTATAAATAATAGTTCATAAATTATGTACCAGGTACTATAGCATTTACTTTACCTCATTTAATCTTGGATACTATTAATAACATCGTTTTACAGATGAAGAAAGTGAGGTTTTGAGCAATTAACTTGCTAGTACGCCTTGGAGTGGATATTGAAGCCAGGTTTTTTAGGATGAAGAGTTCACATTCTTAACCAGAACACCCCCTACCCCAGATCTTCTGAATCCTGCCACATGCTAAAAGTTAAAAGTGCAAGCTGATGCATGGATTGACTAAAGTATAATACTTTTTTTTTCCATATGAGGATTAGGAGCTTTATTTTTATGTTTTAATAGCTTTTTATTGGAGTATAATTGCTTCACAATACTGTGTTAGTTTCTGTTGTACAACAAAGTGAATCGGCCATATGCATACACATGTCCCCATATCCCCTCCCTCTTGAGCCTCCCTCCCACCCTCCCTATCCCACCCCTCTAGGTGGTCACATAGCACCGAGCTGATCTCCCTGTGCTATGTGGCTGCTTCCCACTAGCTATCTGTTTTACATTCGGTAGTGTATATATGTCAATGCTACTCTCACTTCTCCCCAGCTTCGTCCTCCCACCCTATGTCATCAAGTCCATTCTCTATGGCTACCTCTTTATTCCTGCCCTGCAACTAGGTTCATCAGTACCATTTTTTTTTATAGATTCTATATATATGCATTAGCATAAGGTATTTGTTTTTCTCTTTCTGACTTACTTCACTCTGTATGACAATCTCTAGGTCCATCCACCTCACTACAAATAACTCAATTTCATTTCTTTTTATGGCTGAGTAATATTCCATTGCATTATACCACATCTTCTTTATCCATTTATCTGTCGATGGACACTTAGGTCACTTGAATGTCCTGGCTATTGTAAACAGAGCTGCAATGAACATTGTGGTGCATGAATCTTTTTGAATTATGGTTTTCTCAGGGTATATGCCCAGTAGTGGGATTACTGGGTCATATGGTAGTTCTATTTTTAGTTTTTTAAAGAACCTCCATACTGTTTTCCATAGTTGTATCAATTTACATTCCCACCAACAGTGTAGGAGGGTTCCCTTTTCACCACACCCTTTCCAGCATTTATCATTTCTAGCTTTTTTGATAACGGCCATTCTGACAGGCATGAGGTGATACCTCATGGTAGTTTTGATTTGCATTTCTCCAATAATTAGTGATGTTGAGCACCTTTTCATGTGCCTCTTGGCCATCTGTATGTCTTCCTTAGTGAAATGTCTCTTTAGGTCTTCTGCCCATTTTTTAACTGGATTGTTTGGTTTTTTGATATTGAGCTGTTTGTATATTTTGGAGATTAATCCTTTGTCTGTTGTCTGTTGTTTCATTTGCAAAAATTTTCTCCCATTCTGAGGGTTGTCTTTTTCTCTCATTTATGGTTTCCTTTGCTGTGCAAAAGATTTTAAGTTTAATTAAGTCCCATTTGTTTATTTCTGGTTTTATTTCTATTACTCTAGGAGGTGGGTCAAAAAAGATCTTGCTGTGGTTTATATGTCAAAGAGTGTTTTTCCTATGTTTTCCTCTAAAAGTTTTATAGTGTTTGGCCTTACATTTAGGTCTTTAATCCATTTTGAGTCTAATTTCATTCTTTTACATGTAGCTGTCCAGTTTTCCCAGCACGACTTATTGAAGAGGCTGTCTTATCCATTGTATGTTCTTGCTTCCTTTGTCATAAATCAGGTGCCCATATGTGCGTGGGTTTATCTCAGGGCATTCTATCCTGTACCATTGATCTATATTTCTGTTTTTGTGCCAGTACCATACTGTAAAATATAATACTTCTAACCGAATTTATTGTTTAGTTCTTTTTGCTGTTAGTAATAGATCTTTCTAGAACCATGGACTTACTTTAGAATGTTGTTCTATTAGGAAGCAGAAAGAGGTAAACAGTTAATGACTGCAGATATTTTACCATCTGTTTCACTGTCTTAAAGTTACTTCGCTGCTGTTACCTATGGACGTGGTATCGCAGACCATGAAATGTTTATGACAAAACTATCATGCAGACAACACAGGACTTATATCATTGGATGTTAAAGATATTATTATGCTTGATTAAAATTCCAACATTAATAGAGAAATGAGGAAATATTTTAAGATCCCCTTTCATTTTGTTAAAGGTTTTAAAGAACTGAAATTATATTTAATTTTAAGTTTTTATTTCATCTTTCTCCTCTACTAGTTGCTAAATTTCTTGAGGTCAGGACTATATCTTTGTATTTTTGTGTCCCCAGCATTGAGCATACTCTGTAGCATATTAATCAACATTAATACATGTTAATGAATAGGTAGATAAATTACATAATTCTAGTCCCAATTTGGCATCATACTAATTTTTCTGACCTAGGTGTGTTGGAGATATATGTCAGAATGAAAAAATTAATAAAGTTAAGCCATAATGATAGTATAACATGAGTTCTGAAATAAGGACAGATCTTCCTTCAGACTTCAAGTATTAGCTCTGTAAGAGAGAGAAAGTTCTCAAAGCTGACAAGAAGCCTGGCACAACGGGTGACAGTAATCTTCTGTTCACATTATACGGAAAATCAGAGGCAGCAGTTTGAATGGTGTTAACAAGTCACAAGACACTGAACAAGCATGAAGAATGTTCCATGAGCAGTGAGAAATGCACTTGGAGAAAGGCTACTCACTAATAAAGCTGCCACGTTATGCTGCCCAAGTCACTGTACTTGGGAAGAGAACAGCAATTGAGAAAGCTTGAAAAAAAAAATTGAAGAGAAAGCAATCGAGGCGATTAAACAAAACGTTAATGATTGCAAGGGCTTTTAATGACTTCCAAATCATTCAACAGAACGTTTCACGTGAATTATTATTGTATCTGCAACTCACTATAATCTCAAAATTACTGATATGCTTATTCTTACATTTAGCAACTTCCCAATTTTGTGTTTAGTACCCATTGTTTTGAGGGCAGATAAGTGTATAATATACATAAAATTCATATAGAGGTAGCCAAGGTATTAACCAAGATATTGTTTCTGTGGATGCTATTATTTATTGTGTGTTTAATGACCGTCACATGCGAGGATGACATTGCCATGGGAGTATGAGAGAACAGTGTGCATGTGTGATGCTCGCAGGAAGCTGCAAGGTTAGAAATCCAATTACCTACAAGCTTTACTATCTATTCTGCCAAAAAGGCATTAACCTCAGTATTCTTTACCATTCTATTTTGTCACTTTACTTCCCAATTAATAAAAAACAGTTTGAAGGCATTATTTCAGTATACTCACGAGATAACAGACAACTGAAATGAAGATTCCTGGACTTTACTATGTTATTAAGAAGCAGCATCCATTTCTATATAACCATGACCAGGCTGGACTGTATTCCACACATTCCTAACATATAATATAGGTCTTGATACAGTAACAGATGGGAAGCCCCGCTACCAAGATTTCCATCTCTTTAAAACTGACTCCCAGGAAACCATTTAGGTCTGGGGTCTAACTTATATAATGCATACCTAGAATGTGTCAATAAAAATGTTACAGATTTGGGGCTTCCCTGGTGGCGCAGTGGTTGGGAGTCCGCCTGCCGATGTGGGGGACGCAGGTTCGTGCCCTGGTCCCGGAGGATCCCGCGTGCCGCGGAGCGGCTGGGCCCATGAGCCATGGCCGCTGAGCCTGTGCGTCCGGAGCCTGTGCTCCGCAACGGGAGAAGCCGCAGCGGTGAGAGGCCCGCGTATCGCAAAAACAAAAATGTAACAGATTTCGAAACAAAAGAAGATTCAGACAGTTGAATTTCCCATAGCCTAGCTTTGTAGTTAGTCTTATAAGTACAGAGAATTCATTAAACAGCAATTCACAAGACTTTTTCTTAATGCCTTTTCTGTTTTTGTTTTTATTTTCTTGTAAAGCAGGTCTTACCAAATCCTTTAGTCATGGTCTATTTTGTTGCAGTCATATGGGTGTTACTGGGAAGGTGAAAAACTTGTGACTGCAGCAGGAAAAAGTATTGACTTGTCATGAATTATGGCCCTGTTTGCACTTCTACTTTAACCATAATCATTTGTTTAAACAAAAAGTTCTACATTTGAATTTCCACAATTGTGTGCATATTATAAACATCTCATCTTTCACCCAGACTCAGCTAACACTTGAGTTTGTTGACATTCATCATCAAGGAATAAATCACACACTAACAAATAGCTGTCCCTCATAAGAGAGTATCAACAGAACCCAGATTCTTAAACTTGCTAATTAACACTTTTAGTTGTATTGATTAACATTTTTGTTAAAAGAGGGAGAACTTTATGATATGCTAATTATTTATTTAAAACTTTCTCTCAAAGTCTTATCTGCTTATGTTTGCCTTAGGCGGCTAATGTTACTGATTTTACCTCTAAAAAAAATGTTCATACCTTCACTGGGGCATATACCACTATAGCCACTAAGTATACATTACATACCTTCTCCTAGGTCATATTATAGTTCACGTAATTTCCTCCTCCGTGTTTTTTTTTTCCTTACAGAGGGATTTATAAGATTTAGGATTCACTTTAATGTGCAGCATATTCTTTCACTTTGGCTTTCCTATTGAAGCCAGTGTATTTTCATAGAAAACACATTAGTAACTCTGCCTTTCTAGGCCCTACATCTGGAGGGCAGCCTCCTTCTAAAGGAGCACCATAATTACTTCATTCCCTGGACTTTATCAGAATTCATGAGCAAGCACAACTGTTAGATGCACTCTCCTGGTAATCAAGTCTAACAGGAAAGTCAGTAAAATGTTCAAAGAAGAGTGTTTTTCTCATTCTCTATTAACAACAATGTATTCACAACCTTACTGTTGGCTACCTCTGGATCTTTTTAAGAAGTCAGTTTTACTGTGGTGTCACTAAAACCCAAGAGAATAACCTAGAATTTCATAGTATAAGTTTACCTTAGTAACTGTACCTGAAAAGATGAACAGTGATTAAAGAGTCTAATCATCTAAGCTAAAGAATATTCAATTCCAAGTTAATTCTCACAAAGTCTTTGTCTACTTAATTTACCATGTAGAGAACATTCAATTGATTATCTAAATGGTATGCTTTCACAGTTATTTTTGGCCTCATTAATTCAACATATATTATACAAATAGACATTATGCTGAGGATACATTAGGCAAGACAAAAACCCATCTCCATTGAGTTTATAGTTCAGGGAAGGAATTTAGTAAATAAGAAGTTACTAAATAGTGGGGCTATTTAATCATGGTTTACAAGCCACTGTGCTAGGTGTTACATATACAGCTGTGAGCGAGACACACAGGCCTCTGCCCTGGTAGAGGGTAAGTGTTAAGAGTCCTAAGATAACATCAGGCATTAGATCCTATCACACAGGGAGTACTTAGGCCAGTCTTTAGGGGATAAGGAAGTCATTCTAGAGGCAATGATGGCTTAGCTGAGGCCCCAAAGGAAAATAACACTTGGCCAGACAAAGGCCGAGGAAAAGCAGAGTGTCCTGGCGCATGGGCCAAAAGTCAGAAATCATCCCAGTCAGGGGAACTAGAGGTTATTCAGTATGGCTGAAGCCGAGGATGTAAAACAGGCATCTATAAAAGCACAGGTAAGCAAAGTAATGAGGGGCAAGTCCATAATAAGGTGGACCATTATCGAAGCTGAGGCAGGCTGCTTGGGTTCAGAACCTGGTTCAAACATTCACAAACTATGTCCTGGTGATTTTAGGTGTGCTCAATCATTCCATCATCAACATGGTTAACTTGAGAATCATATTTCATATTCCCTTTCCCTGGATAGTTCTGTTATTATTGACCAGATAAGGAACTTGTGCAAGATTTAGCAGATGGATGTGAAGCAGCAGCCGTCACCCTCTGAAGGCCCTCCTGGTTGGAGGTACAGACAGACCCAGAGGAGCCTAGAGGGTTCCAGCTTTTCCTCACTTGCCTCTGTTCCAGTCCTTCCAGCTCTTCTTCTCAATTTGCTCCTCTGACCAGGAGCAGCCTTGGGATCATCACCGGATGCTTGACTGCAGACACACAGAGGCTACAGCTCCCATAGACTCACCCGCTAACACCCTCACAGTTTCATGTCAGTGGCTGGATATGCTAGGCTTTTGTTACTGAAGCTGGTAACCCCTCTGATCTTCCAGCTTCTCCTGTAAGACCTTCCTATCCAACGTCTCATCATACTACGTACATTCATACTATAAATAAATCTCTTATCCCATAACTCATAGTGGATCTGTTTCACTAACTGATACATTAGACATATTATATAACCTCTCTACGCCTCAGTTTCTTTATCTTAAAAGGGGATGATAACAGTTATAATAGTATCCAGTTTATGGGGTTGTCTTCAAGAAATAATGAATGCTCACTAAATGATAGTTATCTGAAGGAGTTTATATTTTACCTTGAGGTGAGTGGGAAGTCAATAAAAGATTTCTGATGAGGAAGTGACATGACCAGAATTATTTCAGAGCAAGAACCTGAGTGAGATGTGAAAGACAGATTTGAGGAGACAAAGAGACACTTTGAAGTCTGTCAAAGCAGTCAGAATTTGAGATGTTGGTGATCTTACCTAAGGTAATAACACTGGGATTGGAGATCAGTGGACAGGTTCAAGAGCCATTAAGAAACTAGAGGGCTTCCCTGGTAGCGCAGTGGTTGAGAGTCCTCCTGCCGATGCAGGGGACACGGGTTCGTGCCCCGGTCTGGGAAGATCCCACAGGCCACGGAGCGGCTGGGCCCGTGAGCCATGGCCGCTGAGCCTGCGTGTCCAGAGCCTGTGCTCTGCAACCGGAGAGGCCACAACAGTGAGAGGCCCGCGTACCGCAAAAAAAAAAAAAAAAAGAAAGAAACTAGAAATGTCTTGCTCTGTCTGACTTATTGGCATAATGTCCCAAGGTCCATCCATGTTGTCACAAATGGCAAGATATCCACTGTATGATATCACTTATATATAAAATCTAAAAAAGCTACACTCATGAAAAGAGTAAAATGGTGGTTACCAGGAGCTGGTCGGGGTGGGTGCGTGAGGAAATAGGAGAGAGATTGTGTAAGGATACAAATGTGCAACCAGTAGATAAATAAGTCCTGGAAATCTAATGCACAGCATGGTGACTATAGACAAGAAGACTGTACTATAAACATCAAACTTGCTAAAAGACTAGATTTTAATTATTCCCACCACAAAAATAAATGATAATTATGTACGTGATAGAGGTGTTAGCTAATGCCACAAGGGCAACCATATGGCAATATATATCAAATCAACATGCTATACACCTTAAACCTATACCACGTTATATGTCAAATATATTTCAATTAAAATAAAAAATTTAAAAATAAAGATGAACACACAAAGATAGTTGAAATGACATAACTTGGTAAATTATTAAATATGAGAATGGAGGAAAGTGACAGGAAAGATTACTTTCAGGCATTGAGTGGATTATTATGCCATTTTTCTGAAACAGTAATAGTGGAAGAAGAACTTGTTTGGTGAGGAATCGATGAAATTTAGCTTTGACGTGATGAGCCTGAGGCGCCCATGAGACATCTAATTGGAGACAGTAAGAAGCAAGTTTTTTGTGCTGGACAGTTGAACGCGGAGATCAGACATGAATTGTTGCCCCTTGTTCTTCCATTATACTTACGAGGTAAATGTGCTTTCAATAAAGGCAAGGAAACTCAGAGGCTAAGATACTGAATTTTTTTTTTTTTCTTGGTCTATGTCAGCACTTTTTGGTCTCATGAAACCTTTACACTCAAACTTTGAGGACCCTAAAAATATTTTGTTCATGTATAGTTACAGCGTGAGAAATTTAAACACAACTTTTAAATTAAAAATTATATTTTAATTATTTTCAAAATAATAAACCATTACATGTTAACATAAAAACATATTTATGAAAAATAATTTTTAAAGCAAAAAATTAGAGATAAATGTAACACTTTTGCTTTTTATGAGTTTCTAATGACTGGCTGAATAGGAGACAGCTGGAGTCTCATTATCTGCTTATATATTCAATCTGTTGCAATATCACACCTCATGTAGCCTCTGGAAAGCTCTGTGTCCTTGAGAGAGAATGATAGTGAAAAGAGGAATGACATCTTAGAATTATTATAAAAATAATTTTGCCTTCACAGACTCCCTGGAAAGGTCTCAAAGAAACCCAGGATCCCTTTAAAAACTACTGTTCATGGTGAACATTAAGTCAAAAGGGATGATGGCTCAGGATGGGAGTAGAGAGAAGACCCAGAGGCTCAACTCTCGAGTGAATTAAGGGCAATGATTGAGAAACTGACGATTGACAGTGACAGAAAGGAAATATGATGTAGCTGAACAGCCCATGGCTCAAGTGATAAGGGGTCTCGGGAACAAAAAGGATTAATGAGTGGTCTTGAAATAGTTTAGGGAAATGAGAGCAATTCAGGTCACACCTCCACTCCCTTGGTGGGTGGTATTTGGGAGGGAAAGTAGCATTTATACCAGAGGACTGTTGGGGAAGCAGTGTCTTCTAGAAGAGTCAAGTTTTGACTAGCAAGTAACAGAAATGTAAATGTTATGTTAATTAGGTGAGGGAATTTCTGTCCTACATATAGCAAGTACTATTACTTGCCTACAAATATCTATTCTCCCTTTCTTCCTTGGAAATAAAACCCCAGTTGCTAACTGGGCGTAGTGCCACCCAGAATAAATCCTATATTTTCCAGCCTCCCACACAGTTATGTACATACATGACTAATTACTGCTCCTTACGATATACATGCAAGTGTTGTGTAAGGCGCCTAGAAAGACTTCTTAAAAGTAGCTAAGTTTGGAGAAGCCCATTTTTTTGCCTTCCTCCTCATTACTGCCTGGAATGTGTGTGTGACAGCTTGAAAGCTGTCACACACAGCTAATAAACAGAGATAGAGCTCTGCACTCAACAAATGTAACAGACACATGATTTTCAAGCACAAAGAAAAGACTGCCAACATTCTACCACTTACTGCAAACATTAATGCATTTCCAAGTGTTGGTATCACACAGACCACGATGGGTTTGAACACACTATCTCCCAAATATTCCCAGCATTTTCTTGGTGAATAAAGAAAGGGGAAATTTTCAGGCCTATCTGGAAAGATCATCTCTGTCCTGGATTGACTGTGCTCCCAAAGGAAATCCTTGTCCTTTGAGCAGGAAAACAACAGCTTTAACTTAATTCCAAGGACATCCAGCACGCATGAGAGAAAGCAGAGTAACTGGATACAGGAAGATTTTCAGACCTTCTTAAGAAAGAGTCAGGCACAGCCTAAAACTAAAAGGATTAAACTTCTGAAAGGATCCTAGATCAGTTAATCCAGCAGGCATCATGTAGATCAAGTCTTCCCACAATAACAGCCTACAAATTGCCTGGGGATCTTGTTAAAATGCACATTCAGTAGATTTGGGATAGGGTTTGAGGTTCTGTACTTCTAACTAACTCCAAGATGATGGTGATCCTGCTGGCCCAGGAACATCATTTTGAGCAGCATGAATAAAGACAGTGTGGAATAAATCTATGGCCTTCATGTAGGCCATGAAGCCAAAAGCCTAATGATCAGCCTCAAAATGACTGCTTGCATATGTTATCTCTATTTAATGAATATTTATTAGAGGCTCATTATGTGCCAGAAATATGCTTGATTCTGGAGAAAACAATGATGAACAGAAGAGAATCCCTGTTCCTTCTGCTTCTTAAGGTTTGTTAGGGAAGTCAACCATTAACGAATTATACAGCTTCCTAGATTTGGAAAAGGTAAGGACTTATGTGGTTTTGTGAGCTATGTCTGAATTGATTTACCATGTCCTCTATAGATAGGGACATCCAAATTAATATGACAGGTAATTCTGAATCAATCAGATGGTAGTCAGTTCAGTGATTTCATGTAACCATACCCTAAATTTTAGAGATTGATATGAAAGGTAAAATTTTTTAATTTTTAAATTTTTTTTACATACTCAGAAGAGTCCAAGCCAGCAGAATAAGGCAACAGAAAAAAGTGAAAGGATAAGAATTAGAAAGAAGGGAATGTACGGTTATTCACAGATGCTATCATTGCCTACATAAAAAAATACAAAAGAACCTTCAGATTAATTATTAGAAGTCATAGATTAGTAAGACTGGTAGACACAAAATATATAAAAGTCAATTATATTCCTATATGCTGGCAAACAAATAGAAATGTAATTTTTTAAAGATGCCACTTACAATACCATCCAAAAATATGAAGTACCTAGAAATAAATCCTTAAGAGGTCTTTAAAAAGAACACTATAGAGCTTTCTGATACGATATTAAGGAAGACAGAAAAATACCACGATCATAGATTGCTTCACAATCATAAAGATGTTCATTTCTCCCAAACCAACCTCTACATTAAACACAAACCTAACCAACACTCAAAATATCATGAGGGTTCGTGAACTTGACATGCCATTTCTCAATTTACATGGAGGTGAAAAGAGCCAAGTCACTATAAAGAAGAAAGAACAAGTTGAGAAGTGGAGGTTGTTCTACTAGGTAATTAACACTAATATAGAGACATAGGAACTAATGCAGTCTGGTATTTGTGCAAATGTGGAACAGAACCTATGGAACAGAAAGGAAAGTATCAAGAAACAAACCTATACATGTGCGGAAACTTGATTTTAAATAGAACGTGCATTGAGAACAGTGGGGATAAGACAGACTTCATAGTAAATGCTGTCAAGACCACAGGTTAGACATATGAAAAGAAAAAAAGGAGGAAAGAGACAGGGAGAGAGAGAGAGAAAGGTAGGAAGAAAGAGAGAGGTGTGGAAGAGGATTGAGATAAAGAAAGAAAGAAGAAATTGACTAAATCACAAAAATCTAGCTAGATTAAAACTTAAATGTAAAGAAAAGACAAAAGGGAGATTATTTTCAGGATAGGTAATAATACTTTTAAGAAAATATAGGACTTCCCAGGCAGCACAGTGGTTAAGAATCCACCTGCTGGGCTTCCCTGGTGGTGCAGTGGTTGAGAGTCTGCTTGCTGATGCAGGGGACACGGGTTCGTGCCCCGGTCCGGGAAGATCCCATATGCCGCGGAGCAGCTGGGCCCGTGAGCCATGGCCGCTGAGCCTGCAGGTCCGGAGCCTGTGCTCCGAAACAGGAGAGGCCACAATAGTGAGATGCTTACGTACTGCAAAAAAAAAAAAAAAAAAAAAAGAATCCACCTACCAATGCAGGGGACACGGGTTCGATCCCTGGATCCGGGAAGATCCCACATGCCGTGGAGCAGCTAAGCCTGTGCGCCACAACTACTGAGCCTGAGCTCTAGAGCCTGCGAGACCCAACTACTGAGCCCATGCGCCACAACTACTGAAGCCTGCCTGCCTGTCTAGAGCCCGTGCTCCTCAACAAGAGAAGCCACCGCAATGAGAAGCCCATGCACCGCAAGGAAGAGTAGCCCCCCCACTCGCCACAACTAGAGAAAGCCCACGCACAGCAACGAAGACCCAAAGCACCCAAAAATAAATAAATTAAGAAAATTTATTTTAAAAATTACAAAAGTGCAAACGATACCAATACTCTTGAAAATTGTCATGCCCTTTTAACACAGTAATTCTATTTCTGCTAATATCACAAATGTTGTATTACTAATTTCTAATAATTAATCAAAAAATAATTAGACATACCCAAATCCTTAAATGTAATGATCACAATTTATCATGTGTATTATTATCTGGGGCAGCACGGATGAAGGGAGGAAGGCCTCAGTAAGGGAGATTGGTTCAAAGTCAGTTTAACAAGCAGCCGGGGACTTCCCTGGTGGTCCAGTGGTTAAGAATTCGCCTTCCTATGCAGGGGGTGCGGGTTTGATCCCTGGTGGGGGGGCTAAGATCCCACATGACTTGTAGCCAAAAAAACCAAAACATAAAACAGAAGCAAATTCAATAAAGACTATAAAAATGGTCCACATGAAAAATATCTTAAAAATAAAGTAGCCTGACTCTTAGTTTCCATCCCTTATACTGTACCACTTAACTAGGTGACTGTTCTTTCCTCACCCTTGCAAAACAAACAAACAAAAAACACAAAAACAAAAACAAAAACTGAAGTTTTCTCTGTGGAAAGGGCAAAAGTACAGGGTCTCTGGATTGAAGGCAGAGGACAGTTGGTGGCTTAAGTGAATATACGCTCTCTGGAGGCGCAGACAGCTGCCCTCTTCGCCACTCAGGTTCCCAGTGCTGGCACAGGGGCCTGCCTGTACCCCCTGGGCAGGATCCTGAAAGAGCTAAGTGCCCCTGGCAATTTACTGATCCTCAGGGAGCTTCCCTCTCTCACCCTTAACATAGGGATAAATAGTACCTACTTAGAGAGCTCTAGTGAGGACTAAATGAGGTTCTGTGAACATTAGCATAGTGTCTGGAATGTGTAGTAATTAACTGAATAATTAAAAAAAGTTTGCTACATAATTATTTTTATGATAAAGTGATATTTAGTAACTGATTGTTTACATATTCATATTTGCTTCTCCTACTCAACTTTAAGTTTTACAAGAGTAGGGTATATGTACCTTTCACCATTTTATCTCAAATGTTTAAGATAGTACCTGACATACAGCAGAAGTGTAATAAGTATTCGTTTACTATTGAATGAGTGAATGCTTATGTGATGATGTTAAGAATCCACAGGGCCACTATCAGGTATTTGAAAGATAAATGAGCTAAAATGCAGAAGTCCTAAATTCTAGATCTTCTGGTTCTGCTAGATAACCTTGAACAAATCACCACCATCTCTCTCCACCTCAGTTTTGTTTTCAATTAACTATACTCATCTTACTGAGATTTCTAAAGCCTCTTTCAGCAATAACCTTGCTTCTCCACTGGGAAGAGGTGACCATGAGGTCTTCAGTGTGCCTAATGGCTATTCTTTTTTCTTTTTATAATTTTATAATTATTTTTTATAATTATTTTTTTTGACTGCGTTGGGTCTTTGTGGCTGCGTGCAGACTTTCTCTAGTTGCAGCAAGCAGGGCTACTCTTTGTTGTGGTGCACGGGCTTCTCACTGCGGTGGCTTCTCTTGTTGCGGAGCACAGGCTCTAGGTGCACCGGCTTCAGTAGCTGTGGCACGTGGGGTCAGTAGTTGTGGCTCACAGGCTTTAGTGCTCAGGCTCAGTAGTTGTGGCGCACGGGCTTAGTTGCTCCACGGCATGTGGGATCTTCCTGGATCCAGGGATTGAACCCGTGTCCCCTGCATTGGCAGGCAGATTCTTAACCACTGCACCACCAGGGAAGTCCCCTAATGGCTATTCTTAAAATAATACCTGACAACCTATTTTGCTCACCTTCAGTTAGTGAACAGGCATTAATTGATGGTTAGCACTATAATAAGGCTAGGAAAACAAAGATGAAAACTATATAGTTTTGCTGCTTTAAAACAAAACAAAAATATGGGAGCACCAACAAACCAGGAATTCAGTACACCGTGATAAATTTTTTGCCCTCAATTTTAAGAAAGTTATAACTCTACAGTTTTTTGAAAGACCCATTACAGCATTTTATCTTCTTATTAGCATGAGAAGAAATATCAGAAGGAATTAATACTCCAGAAAAGTAAAACTGTCAAATAAAAACTGTCAAGATTTATTCTTGTATCTGATTATTTTAACAACCTATCTTTTTGTTTTTACAATGATGTGATTATAAGCGATATTTTTTGTAGCCATACATTTTTAAGGTTTGACCACTTAAGAAAATGATATATAAATGACATATAAACATGCTTACTGAAATCATTTCACCCCCAACCCTCAGAAAATTAAAAATAGCATCTGAAGGCATCGTCTTACTCCAGACTTCACATCATTAATGTGGAATTTCTGTCCATGTTAACATGGCTGATTGAGGTTACTGTATGTGACTATTTGGGACTGTAAAACAATATGCTCTTTCCTGTCCATTGTGCTTTATGGATATGGCCAATATGACAGTGCCACTGAGGTCCAATTTCCTAGAAAATTTAGTAAGCCATGTTTAAAGTTAAAACTTGCTTGAAGTATTCTCAGAATAAAAGGAGCAGCAGAGAGGAGAGAGTAAATCAATTAAAGAAATGTTGAGCCAAGTTGTTACATTATCTTGGTTGAACTAGAAACTTAATCTATCTGCAATGGATGACCTAATTGTCCTAGATTCCCTTTCTAGTGACAGAACAGTCTTCTCAGTATCCCAGAGTGATTAAATGTATTACTGGGAGCTTCTTTTTCATTTTTACTAAGAATCGAAACTATTTTTCAGTCTGCTTTATTGAAGCATAATTTACATATAATACAATTTACCCATTTAAGTGTATAATGCAATAAGTTTTGACAAATGTATATAGTAGTGGAACAACCACCAGTTATGTTACAGTACTTCTAGAGACTATCTTTTAAAATATCCAGCATCTTTTATTCTTTCATTTATTTAACAAATGTTTTTGAGCATCTATTTTGCAATAACACATGCAATATATGAACACACTGCGTGAATAAAACACAGTGTTATCATGAGCACTTGAGACCAGAGCCTATCACGTGAGGCCTGAGAGAACAGGGCCAGAATAGCAATCTAGACAAGAGAATTCCAGAAACCCATCCAAGAGGAAACTGGAAGGAAATTAACATTTATTGAGTGCTTACGTTGTGACAGGCACTCTACACCCATGGATTCTTTTAATAAAATATTTTACTTAAAGAAAGCAAGGCGGTACAGGATGATAGCTAAAAGTCACATCTACGAAGGTGACGATGGGCGTTCAAATCTCCTACTCTGTCACTTACTGGTTTTGAAATCTTGGGCAAAGGTACTGAACATCTTTGTGCTTCAGTTTATTCATCTGTGAAATGACTAGTAATCATCCCTCCCTGGCTGGGTTAGGACATGCAAATGAATATACTAAGAACTCAATAAATGTTAACTTTTTTTGTGTGTGTGGTACGCGGGCCTCTCACTGTTGTGGCCTCTCCTGTTGCGGAGCACAGGCTCCGGACGCACAGGCTCAGCGGCCATGGTTCACGGGCCCAGCCACTCCACGGCATGTGGGATCATCCCGGACCGGGGCACGAACCCGTGTACCCCTGCATCGGCAGGCGGACTCTCAACCACTGTGCCACCAGGGAAGCCCAATGTTAACTATTAATTAATCTTTATGATAGCCCCATGTGAAAGTATTCTTAGCCTCGTTTTACAGATGAAAAAATGGAAGTATAAGTTTAAATACCTTGTCTAGGGTCACACAGCTAGCAAGGGTCAGACTGTAATCTGAAAACTGGTCTGACTCCAAAGCTAATGCTCTTCCCACTACATCTTGGTTGAATTAGAAGATGGCAATGAAAAGGTGGGCAGGGAGGGACATGCATCTGTTTGTCTTTCCCTCCTTGAAATCCTTTTGTCCCTTCCCCCTCCTAGTACCTCTGAAATCGTGATTCTGAACTGTAGTGATACTGTGGTGCACCATCCAGATCACCCCCTTAGGACCAAGGCACCTATCCCTTCCCTCCTCCAATTCAGCAGTTAATAATTTAATCATAATTTGGTTTATGAGTCACCACTGCATCCTTCTCTGGGAATTACTTTTGGCCAGAGGTGTCTGCCTCTACTCAAGGTCATGTCCCATCCTCAGGGATTGCTTGCACTTAATCACTGGTTAATGTGGTATTTCAAAGTCCCCCAGGGCCCCTGGCTTCAATTTGGTACCATTCTGAAGGACCATTCCACTTGCAGAGCTCCCTGTGGGATCAGCTAGGGCCTCTGTTGCAAAACTGATTTCTCACTCTAATCATGCTTTCTTCATGATTAGACAGGGGCTACTCCAGAAACACTCCCCATCAAACCTGCTACTTGCAAACCTCTATCTCAGAATCTGTTTCCAGGAAATCCAACCTAGGTCTTAAAACTGGAAGTGTCCTAGGAACAATTCTATAATGGAACTGTGGAGGGGAATCAGAGGTGAAATACGAAAGCCCTTGGCCTACTGGAGCAATGCAATCGTTCACCAGCAGTGAAGCAATCTAGGAGGCCAGTGGAAAGGAATGCGCTGAAGCATGCTGTGATCTCAGGCATTTGAGAAGTATG
>NW_006775603.1:5305514-5308644 GCF_000442215.2 Lipotes vexillifer | reverse complement strand
GAAAGAGTGGTTTAATGACCACGGAATTAGATGGCCGTAGCTGGGTGTGATTGATGCATGACAAAAAGACAAGGAAGACAATGGTGATTCATCACCAACTTTAAAAGTGTGAGTAGGAGACCTTCCTTGGCAGCGTATAAAGCAGCTCATCTCCTGCAGATGAGGGACAGAAGAAGCTGAGGTCCAAGCTTTAAACTTAATTAGAAAGAGTGAAATCCAGAAGTTTGCATTCTCAGATCTGACAAGTGGGCTTGATTACAGTGCCCTGACTGGCAAGCGTGAGACTTGGGATAGGAACGTCTCAGCCAGTGCTCTCAAGACCTTTGAAATTTCAGATTGTGCTGAACCCTTTGGGCCTGTAAAGATACGTATACTTCAGAGGATGGGAGAGAGTTCCTGTGAAGGTTCAGGAGTCTGCCTCATCGGTGACATTTTTTAAAGGCATGCAAGGAAACCCCCTCAAAAATAAATGAAAAATTATTTCATCTTGCATCTGCCACCACTGAGAAAGAAGCACAGTGCTTTGCAGGCTTTTTCAGGTTTTGGAAAGAGCTCACCAACTCCCTCAGCCCCACTGCCCCTTCTTTATATAATACACAGCATGTAATGCCCCACGTAGGACCCTGAAATTAAATAGACAGTATATCTTCACAACACACATGTTTAAAAACATTCAGTAAAATCTTCTAATATAAATGAGAAGAGAATTTATAACAAATTAGTACATATTCCAATATGTAAATACTTTGATTCAACAGCATTATAAGCCATAATTAAGTAATCAGATTCCTAAACCTGTATCTTTCATTACCAGTTGTGACAATTACAATGTAGATTGGTACAGTTGTGTAACTCAAATACTGTGATTGATGTCCTCAACTGTATGGTTTTCTAAAATGGTAAGCAACCCGTGGGAAAATTCCAAACATAAAGTATAATTATTTATCGGGTGCTTATATTTCTGGGGATTAAAAAAAACAATGTAGGGCTTCCCTGGTGGCGCAGTGGTTGAGAGTCCGCCTGCCCATGCAGGGGACACGGGTTCGTGCCCCGGTCCGGGAAGATCCCACATGCCGCAGAGCGGCTGGGCCCGTGAGCCATGGCCGCTGAGCCTGCGCGTCCGGAGCCTGTGCTCTGCCATGCGAGAGGCCACAACAGTGAGAGGCCCACGTACCGCAAAAAAAAAAAAAAAATGTATACTGAAACCATGAAAAAAAAACCCTCTGTTTACATATAAAATGAGGTCAGGTTCTAGACTCAGAAGAAGTTTTTACCTGCATCAGTGTCCAGCAGGACATTCAAAAGTACAATAATTCTTTACTGTGTAGAGCTGTCCTTTCATTGTAGGACAGTAAATGCCAATAGCACTACCAGTCATTGTGATAACCAAAATCGTCCACCTTTTAGGCATCAGCTCCCTTCTCCCTTGCTGAGAACCATGGCTCTACTATACACCTCAATTCTCTGGATTCCTTTGCCCCTCCTTACATGCTAACTCCTCAGGGGACCTGTTGAATGCTGGCAACTCCAAATCCACATCTCCAGCCTAGATCTCCCTCAATCTCAGACTCGTATCATTAACTTTCTGCAGGATAATAGGGCCTGGATATCACACCCATACCTCACGCTCAATATGTCCAAATAGGTTTGTTAACTTTGATCTGAATGTGCTTCTACTCCTGTGGTCCTAATCTGGGGCACTATCATATCCCCAATCGCACAAGCTAGCCCTTGCCTGTCTCCTCCGACTTCTCCCTTCCTTTACCCCTGCCTCAACCCAAACACTAAGACTATCCAGTTTTACCTCTTCTGCATTCTACCGGCACTGCAGAAGGTCAGGTCCTCACACAACAACAACAGCACCATCTTGCAACCAGAGTGGAACAGCGGGATTATGAATGTGATCACCTCACTCTCCTGCTTCAGACTCATCAGGCTGTACTAATGCTTCTGTTGATCTAATGCTTGTGTTGATAATAATGCCCTGTGTGTCTGTTATGGTCCATACTACATTGTATTATAGTTATGTTTTCTATCTCTGTCCCACTAAGCTATCAGCTCCCTGGGGTTAGGGACTGTGTTCTATTCAATCACTATATCCCTAGTGCCTAGCACAGTGTGGGACACAGCATAGACAATCAATAAATATTTACTGAATGAAACATAAGCAAGTATGATATTGATGATTAACTTAATGCGAGTAAAGTAAGAAATGCCTTTATTATATGAGACACAGATTTTTATGCTGATTGTAAACACTGCCAATAAAATGACTGACTGTCCTCCTTTGGAATTATTTTAGGACAATATAGGTATTTAAATAAACAATATATTCTTGGCTTTAAATGAACAAAAAAAAGTTTGGCCCAATAACTTGATGAGCTTATTTTCCCTGTTTGAACAAAGGAGCTGTTAAAAAACCCTCTTCAAATCATAAGAGGAAAGCAGGTATTCTGCTGTCATTTTTCTCATATATTGAAAAATGGTCATTAAACATCAACCATGTGCCAAGCAGTGTGCCAGAAAATGAGAAAGGTTAGAAGGCAGGGGGGATAACAATGGTGACTAAAATATGGTCTTTTCCTCGGGGTGTTCCAAGGAGGACAAGGGAAAGCATCACGTAAACAAGACTCACCATGTACTGTGGCAAGAACAATGATGACATTATGCACAAAGCATTGTGAAAGCACTGAGAGAGTCATGATCAATGTGCTTTTGCAGGAGAGGTGGGCAGCAGGCTTCTTAGATAAACTAAGATTTGAACTGGATTTAGTTATGATTATCAGACAGGGTAGGCAAGGTTAAGCCACGGTAAAAAACACCACCAAAATTTCTGTTGATTTAACACAGACACAGACGTTTATATCTCACTCACATTACACATCAAGTTCTAGGTAGCAGGGAGCTGCTGCTCAACATGGTCACTAGGTGACCAGGTGACAGAGACTTCATTCTCAACACGTGCCATCTTGAGAGCTGCAGTAGGGGGGCAGGGTGCGAAGGGATTCAGGACCTCTCATTCTCTTAATTTCTACCAGGAAATGTCTGCCTGACACACAGCACATCTGCTCACAACATACTGGAAAGAGCCAGTCACATGACCATGCCTGAATTAAAATGGGAGAGGGAA